>NC_051176.1:69187479-69459055 GCF_013339695.2 Rhipicephalus sanguineus | reverse complement strand
TGTCAATGCGACTGGCTGCCACTTGTATTATAAAAACCTTCGTGTATTTTCGTACTTTTAACAAATACTTTTATTATGCTTCTTCCCCAGGTTATGCCCTTATGTGAGATACAGAAGTCGATGAAGACGGAATCACAGTGCGTGCCTGAAAGCTTTTTCCGCTCAACAAATCTTGCGAGTTTATATGTAAAGGCTAAATATTTCATTTTCAAGTTTTTCCTTCAGTAAGTGAATTAGTTTCCTAAGCATGGCACCGTCCCCTTCATGGCCTATCCCCCGCAGTGGGTTGCGCCAAAGTACTGAGGAACCAACCAAGCAACCAACCAACCAACAGAGGTAGTTCGCGGTAACGTCTTGCAAGAAGCAATTTTCCTGCAAGTTTCAGACCTCTTGAGCACTAGTCGGCGAGCTAGGACGGGAGAGAGTCTGGACGCAAGGCACGCCAACAGGCATTCAGTTGCGGACGCCTTCGGCACGGCGACTCCGGGGCGAAAACTCCTCATGCTTCCTCGCGACCTGAGAGGTGGACCAGTGGCGCCGTTCGCTCCCTCCTCTGAGCCGCGCAGACGTCAGCAAAGGAAAGGAGCTCGATAGCGTTGTCGAAGCCAACAGGGCTTGATGAAGCTGCAGGCAACGCCACGGCCAGCCGGAGGACGTGCGAGTGGGTGGGCCCGTGTCGCGTCTGATGTCGGCCGGAAGTTACACCTGTACGAGCACAGCGGCAACGGCGATAGCGAAAAAGACGTATTGGGCGAGCGCATTCACTTGGAGATGACGTCGTTCAAGCCACCCCATCGGCCGTCTTTGGGTCCACGAGGTCCTGAGCTGAGCGTCGTCTTCCATGGCGGTCGCTATCGACTACGTTCTCCCCAATACGCCTTCTACGCGCCGTTGCTGAGAGGCCGCAATGGTTGCAGCGGTCGACTCTCTCAACGACTCCGATACCCCCGCGGTGCGTCCCCGTAAACTCGCACTGCTGGCAGCGTTTTGGATACTGGCGAGGCCTCCTCCGTCTTGGAGTCGTATGGCCTTGGCGTGCTGGTGCTACTGCCGGGCAGCACCAACGCCACTGCAATTCTTTTATACATTATACCATAATCCTATTCGCGTTGCAGAACTGCTTTTTGTATTCTTTTACCTATTTTTCTATCTATATGAAATAAATGACAACATTTTGTCTAATCGATGTGTGATTTATAGGCGCCTGCGTGGTGTCTCACTGAGATTGCTGCCTGCCGAAGGAGGCGCCGTGCGCAATTTTAGGAGTGCCCTTGTACTTATTTTGCACACCGTGAATAATTTATCTAGTGCATGAGATAGCCTTGCTGTCTCATGCACCCTCGATTGGTTTATACCCTCGATTGGTTTATACCCGCATGCACAGGAAGAGGCTGTCCGCTTGCCTTATATTGCAGCAAAACGCCATGTTACAACATATACAAGCATGATATCTGGAACAGATGGTGGAGGTGTAAGATTCATTTTATGAAACTCCCGAGAATGCTTTACGACGACGAATTCCATTTTTCTAAAGGAATGTTTACGTGGCTGTTTTGATATTGGAGTGTGGTTAGAATAACGACAAATGATGCAGTAAATCTGCTTCAGATTCGACTTTCGATTTGGTGGAGCTATGCCCAAAAGAGATTTAATGAACATGCATGCGCAACATAAACGGATTCTAGAATTTTTTTTTATGGAGGAAGTCTTTAAGCGTCTTATCAGACGCTGGACTTTTGAAACGCGGTATGATGTACAAAAACCCATGTAGACTCAGTGAGCTTAGTGCAAAATTACGGCTCTAGCTGGAATCGAAGCAAGGTATTCTGCATGGCATTCATGAAAAATTCGTAAACAGAGGGTGTGTGATGGAGCCGACGTTTCGAGAAGGGGGCTTGAATTTCCTTGGCGCTATTGTATATATGCTTCGTACCCTCTATTTCAATTCGAACAATGGAGAAGGATACGGCAACTGCCAAAGCAGGGGTCGGGGAGAGCCCGCCGTGGCGAATTGCTTTATTGAAAAGGAAAGAGGTATTCCACGAAGAAAAAAGGAGGCGGGGGGGGCGCTGGGCATTTTGCTGAATTATGGTTGTTAGAAGGAACTCCACTTGACAATGGTTCGTTAAAAATTCCTAACGTAAACTTAACAAAAGTTAATTAACGTAAAGTTAACGAATTTCTTCTGGACATTGAACAGGGCCACAAAACATTGATGTCATCTACCACGCGGAAATTGACCATTCTGCTAGCTCGGGACGGATTACACCCTAACGTTTCAGGCGTCGAAGTACTTTGCATGAACATCAAGTCCAGAATCAGGAATGAATTTAAAGAAATGCAGCCAATAATGTAACGGACCATCCGACGAACCAGAAACAAAAAGCTTCGAGGACTCTTGAGCTTCGCCTTCAAGAGTAGGACGCCATAGCTTAATCGGGCCCCGCGGGCATCGCCTTCTCGATTGCTAGCTTGGCTTCAGTTCTCGGTGCATGCCCCAACCGTGCCACAAGGAAACGAACGACTGTGCGCGTAACATTGGCCGTTTCAAGCTATCCTAGAATGTCTACTGCAAGTACACTTGCCAAGTGCCCACTACGCCATAATTCGTCAAGTGATCGCGTGTGTGATCACACGACGACTACCGCGCTGTGTGTGATCACTTGACCGGAAGCGCTCGCACTGCTACGTCGAATGGGCTCGGAACAGCTCAGACCGCTCGACAAGAGAGGAGAGAGATCGAAAAGAACCAGTCGAACACGAGGCGTGCCCTCCCTTTCGACCAGCCGAACGCGATGCTGCCGGCGAGAGCGCGCTAGAGCGCTCCAGAACGACCAGCCGAAGACGCCATTATTCCTCTGGTTTTAATTTGTCATCTCTTCGTGTGCATTTTACTGACGTCACATACGCGACCAAAATTGCGTCAGTGATGTCTAGGTGGACCCCTGCATAAAACACTTTCGTCTTAAAATGTTTCCTTATCTTCACTCCTTTTCACAACAATAATGAAACAGAAAAGCATTCAGTGATCACACGTGAGGAATAAGCGTTCCACATGTGAAAGGGTGAGACGACTAGCGTTTTGCTAGATTAGTGCCTCATTGCTGAAACTGCTCTGCTGAAACTATTCTGAAACGCTGAAACTACTCTTTCTAGGCGACGTATGCTTGTAAAATGTGCTGTACCATGATTTTGAAGGGTTCGAAGTTCAGAGAAACCAACATGTACTTCAGAGGCAGTGATGCCAACCCTGGAGATGTATTCCTAGATCCAGGGTTGTTTCTCTCTTTTGGGAATATGGCGCCTTTCTGCTTAAATATAGGGATTTTTGTGAACCTCACGGAATGATGCGTTACGTGGCTTAGTGATACGCATTACCGAGTAATCACGCATTAACAACTAAAAAGACCGTAAAACTACTTTCTGGTTTTAATTTAAAAAAAGCGCTGGCGTTCAGATGGGCCGACAGAGGGCGACAGAAGTTGTGACGCCAGATTTTAGTGGCAACGGCTAAAACTGTCCACTGTGATAAAAAAATTACACATATCCCACTAAAGGGAACCACGTGGTGATGCGAAGAAGCGCATGTTCCGTTCATTACGGGCACCATGCCCGATGTTAACGCGTCCTTGCAAGTGGAGCAAACCATGAATTCACTGTAGTTGCTGTTGCACTTACTCTTCCGGAACTCTTGTTGGAGCACGCCACGCGGGCTCGTCGCGCGTCTGCAGAATCTTGTTCCCCGACGCCATCACGTGATTGCTGAGAGATTGTAAGAGGGAGAGACCACAGCGTCTTACCCAGCCCTTTACACAGGCACGAACACGCTAGCGCGTGCCAGCGCGTGCCAGCGTGCCAGCGCGTTCTGACTAGGCTACAACGCTTTGGTTCATCGCGCGTCTGCAGAATCTCGTTCCCGGACGTCATCACATGATTGCTGAGAGAGTGTAAGGGAGAGAGGCCACAACGTCTTCATCATCATCGTCAGCCTGTCTACGCCCACTGCAGGGCAAAGGCCTCTCCAATGTTCCGCCAACCAACCCGGTCCTGTGCTTTCTGCTGCCACGTTATACCTACAAACTTCCTAATCTCATCTACCCAGCTAATATTCTGTCTTCCCCTCACGCGTTCGTCATCTCTTGGCATCCAGTCAGTAACCCTTAATGACCACCGGTTATCCTGCCGACGTGCTACGTGCCCGGCCCATATCCATTTCTTCTTCTTGATTTCAACTATGATATCCTTAACCCCCGTTTGTTCCCTGACCCACTCTGCTCTCTTCCTGTCACTTGAGGTTTTACCCAGCCCCTTACACAGGCCCGAACGCGCTAGCGCGTGCAGCCCACATGGTTTTGTCTGCGTTACGCCAAGCTAGGACAGCACACGGCAGCCCGGGCCCCTAAAGTGCTCTGCACGTATCACCATCAAGGCGGTCGAAGAACAAGAGGTAGAAGACTTCTTCTTGGCGCAAGCGCACGCTCAGGTGGCTATGCTAGGTGGTAGAAAGCGGACGGTAACCAATAGAACTACGAACACTGCCCCGAGCAAACGCTGCTTCGCATCTAAAATCCCGATGGAGGCAAAGAAACATCGGAGTTCGAGGCGGAATCTACCCGGGTATACTGCGTGACAATCAAGTATCCGACCACAAAGCGATGCCAGCGCTTGAAACTGCTTCCGACAAAAATCCCATACAGTCATCATGTCGGGCAAGGAGTCACGTTAACCGGCGTAATGTCACGTGGCAGAAGCTTAGAGTCGCACCAGGCGCCACGCCATGTAAATTGCGTAAAGAGAGGGTTGTTGAAACCTGCAAATCGATTACAAAGATTTCAGCCATCAGTCATCACCATCATCAGCTACAGCATCAAGAAATTGTGCAGCTATGCGCTTGTATTGCCTTACCGACGCGTAGTGGGTACTTCGCAACTGTAGTTGTAGTAGGCCTCCGCGGAGAGTTTACAAAGGCCAACTACTTCGGAGAGTAACAGGCTCCAGTGCACATAAAAGTGGCGGCGCGCCCATCCAATTGACGTCACACTCGGAGCCGCTTCGGAGGCGGCGGTTGTCGGCAACGCCAGTCGAGGGCGGGGAGGTGAGCAATGGGGCGGCCGCGGAAGTACACCGTGACAGAAGAGGCTCGTGCTACTACTACGTGTGCAGGAAAACCATGACGAAAGCAAGGGAATGCCGAGTTGCGGATTCGGAGTCCGAGGAGCACTTAAAGGCGCACAAGAGTGTGCCCCCTATGAAAACGGCACACGAAGACAAGACAATCGACCCTTTCAATGCCTCATGTGAGGCATTGAAAGGGTCGATTGAATTCCAAGCCTCCTTACATATACTTGTTCATTGTGGCTCATTTATCTTAGATGTGTGCAGCAAGGCTTTGGCGTTCTTGTGTTACAAGAGCGTTAAGACCCACCAAACTTTTCTATTTATGCGACATCGATCGCAAGCTACGTCAGCGTTCACGATGTCGTTTTAACAGGCGAGATTGCAATGACACACGAGATCAGACTTCGCAAGTTGCGACGCTCTAAGCATGAACTGCAGCCAAACACTTTTTAGGCTTCTGTCTATAGCAGTTGCACACATAGTGAACGTTCTCGTGGCTCTTAATAATATTATCTGGCGTTCAATGTCCCAAAACCACGATTTGATTATGAGAGACGCCGTAGCGGAGGGCTCCGGAAATTTCGACCACCTGGGGTTCTTTAACGTGCACCTAAATCTAAGTAAACGGGCCTCAGACGTTCACTCCTCCATCGAAAATGCAGCCGCCGCGGCCGGCATTCGATCTCGCGACCTTCGGGTCAGCAGTCGAGCACCATAACCACAAGACCACCGTGGCGGGGCATTCTCGCGGCTGTTCGTCGTGCTTTGGTGATACTTAAGGTTCCGTGAACTGTTGGCAAAAAAAAAAGAAAAAAAAACAAACAATCGCTTATGCATTCGCCTAAGGATATTTGAAAGCGAAACCCAACCGCCGTGTCTATTTTACCGTGCATTGTACATCACGCGAACACTGGTTTATCAATTCCTACAGTCACATGAATGCCGCGAAGGCGAAGCCAGCGAAGCGCGTGTGCTCATGTGACTTTCTGTGGCTCATGTGGCTCTGTGGCTCATGTGACTTTCACGAGACAAGCAGGTCTCGTGTATCGAATTCGGCGTTGCACTGGTTATTTCAAGGCGAAATACTACAACGCCGAATTCTGTCTCCCACTGACACAATATGGGTCATGCCCCTCCCTCCTTTCAAGTTGAAGGAGAAAAGCGGAATATAGTAAGACTTAGATCTTGAGAACATCTCCTTTTTTCCTTGTCGTAGGGGCGTAGCACAAAAGTCATTGCCGCTTGCAGCTGTCGCCTTGGCGTTGACTATTCTGATATATGCTGCGAGACGGTTTGCGATCGAAGCGTTTGCCGAGTTGAATTCGTCGATAAATATGAGCGGATGTTATGAACGGCACAATTCGACACTCAACGTTTCTTCCCTGGATTAAGCCGACACTTTTCAAAGTTTCTCCTCGTACGTCACTACCATGCCCTTTAGTTTCCTCCAGTATATTTGGGCTTTAAAAAAGCGCTTGAGCAACGAAGAATGGTTACCATGTTTCGAAATCGCTACATTTGACGTTAATCTGGTATACTTGTCACATTGTGGGCAAAACTAAAAAGTCTCAATTTCGCCGCAAGGGCGAAGCAATGAATGCGATAGCAAAAAAAGCGGCCCGTGATGGATGCGCTGCTACGCTGCAGAAATATCTGCCCCCCGGCAGCAACTATACTCGCGGACAACTTTTTTTGGCAATGAATCGAAGGCTACAGAGCCACAATGCACGTATCCTACCGCTAATAATGTAGTCCCACAATTTCGTCCGTATTTTCTGCGTGAGATATATAAAATACTCCTTCATTTTCTACATGTAGCTTTTTGAGCTACATGTAGAAAATCCACAATCAGTTGTCAATTGTCTCCTACTCGGCTTTACCGTGCAGTGACCCACTTGTTCTTCTTTGTCTCGCATGACTATCGTGCGTTATCAACTAATTTCACTACATTTTGTGTGTTTCCGACTGCGCAAGCGAGGGGAAGAGCGTGTTGCCGAGACGCGCAAGTCCTGATAGGCTCGACGCTTTGTGCTGGCATTGTACGCGTGCTTTTAAGAAATGAGAGGCGAGGAGGAGTTAACGCCTGTAGGAAGGGTAGCAATGGTGAGAAAGAAATAACTCCCTCGTCTTTGAACGCTGGGTGGTTAGGGTACTTTAAGCGACTGCTTCACGATTCATTACGCGTATTAACCAGGGCCAGTAAATGCGAGGTCTCGTGATCAGGAGAAATAACTCCAATACCTCAGAGTAGCCCAAGGCGACCGTACGCCAAAGAATCGAGCTTGATGCCCTCATAGCTGCTAAGATAGGCCAGTTGTTTAACGCAGTACAAGTGTGAGCAACTAAGAACATTTATATGTACTACGACCGGCATATAAGTTACCTTAAGCGCAAAAGTCGCATGAAGGCTCTAGGAGCAGCCGTTTCGTGCATGCTTATTTTCGGTTGTTTGTTATATTTACTTGTTATCGAGCTACTCATTCTGACGAGGGCAAAGGTGCTGCGGGCAGTACCAAACCTACAACTGCCAAAGTGACGAAAGTGGTGAAAACGTGACGAAATCCTTTAATTATACAGATCCATTTACTCCGTGATACAAGAAGGGCACTGTATATCGGAGGCCACGCCAGTGTCCACAGTCCTCAAGGGCGTTGTTTTCCGTTGAAGCGCGTGCAGCAGTTGAAAAAGTCCTTCGTGCAGCTCATGATGTGGCAGTGGAACTCGAGCCGGTCCTGATCCGAGAGGCGACGCATATAATTGGCAATTATATTGCCGAGCTGATCGCACTCGTCGTAGTAGCCACTCATGGTGCGACTTAGTGACTGCACGCTCTCAATTTGGGGCACGGCGTTGTTGTTGCTGATACTGCTGTTGAAGGTGACCACAGGGAGGATTGGCATAAGGTCGAGGGGGGCGTGAAGGACGAAATTTTCTTCGCGGGTGGTGGAGCCGAAGGCGAGTCAAGGACGTGTTCTATGCTGTCACTCGTCCCGGGCTTGTCGTTGGCTACCCCCGGTGGCTTGGGAGGCACCCACACACTGTCGGTCAAGATGCTCGGCTCGTCGGGTTCCAGCACGGTGCCCTCGCGTTCTTCCAGCAGCATATCACAGCGTTCTTCTCCCAGCGCGCGCTGCAAGAGAACAAAAGACATTGTATAAAAACTTGAAAAATGTGGACGACTGCACAATAGAAAACAGGAAATGAGGCGATGAACGGAAATTTCATAACTTCTCGGAAGGCAAAGAATTGCAGCAAAACAGTTGCGGTACGTTTGATTTAAAAGCATGCGCATCGTGTAAAATGTCAACTAGGAACTGTAATGAGTACAAACAATTCGAGAGGCAGATATCATGCAGTTTGTCGTTAGGTAGCCAGTTCACAAAAGGCTACATGACAATGAATGGTTAGGAGAGTACGGAAAGAACTTTAGCTATGCTCGCGGATGTCCAGAACACTTCTAGTAGAAATGGAGTGGGGCACTGCACCTAGTGAACTTGTTAAGAACTTCGGCAGGGTCATGATGGTAGTCTTGGCAATTTGAACAGTACAGACAACGTAAGTTGCACCAACTCACCAGCTGTTCTTCCTCGAAGTGAAGTAGCGGACTAATTACGGCGCTTCGGAAGTGCTCCGAATGAACGCGCAGAAAACTCAGGCAGTCGAAGAATTTCCACCGACCAGTGTATTCGAGATCTCCGGTTTCGGTCCGTCCAGTCTTGTCTTTCAACTCATCGTGGTACTGGCGCCTCTTGATGCTGTACACATATCGCAGGTTGTCTGCAACACACGGCGTTGACTATTAGTTCGATCATGTTCGTTTCGAGGTCGATTCCAGGCAGAACAACCTGCCACATCACTTCAGCAATCATCCTGCTCGTCCCTAGCCTCGTTCATACAAACTGATACCGTCAATTTGTAGATAGAGCGCGGAGCTACCATGTTATTGCGAACATGATGCGCGTAGTTGCACGTTTCACACGCGGAAAATTGTCTCCCCTAAGATACAGGCGCATGTAGGAATATTGTAGGAACACTGTAGGGATATTGTAGCTCAAATTTTCAGGGGAGACATTAAGATATGCATGCTAGAAGGCGTATGCCTATAGGCGACTGAGAAATAAAAATTACTGGAAACAACTAACAAATATATCCTCGCGAAAGACACGCACGTAATGACGTGAAGCATGAAGAAATACGCATGCGCCCCAGACGCTCCTCATATACCAGTGGGTGATGTCAATAGCAAGGCTGCGCTCACGTTTCCCAAGAAGGGTAGAATATTGCATACAAGGAGGGCGCAAAGTGTTAGAGAGAAAGAATAAATAATCTCACCACCAGTGAACGGTCCAAGCTGGGGGAAATACTTCTGGAGATGGTCGGCGAATCAGATCCATAGTCGACGCTTAAGTCGCACGTTCTTGAAGTTCTTTGAGTCACTCTTCCAGAGGCAGGGGTTGCTCTCAATGAGGGCGAACAGCTCCGCCAGAGACTCGTCGCTGTGAGTAGGCTTGACCGTCTCGAGCCGCTGTTCGGCGACCCCGGACATCGTCGCGTTAGTGGAGTACTGCTGCATCGAGCGGTCCGGCAAACCCGGTGTCAGACCACCGGTTTCGCTGGGAGCCAAACTGGAGCACGGGCGGCGTTTCTTACGCATCGCTTCCGAAGGGAAGCTCACCGCAGATCTGATGATGGCCGGACCTGGCTCGAGCTTTTTCCTCGCTCGGTCAGGAATCGCGACGCGGCACCGCGGCGTGGCCAATTGCTCGAAGAAATGATATCTTGGCTCTCTTATCACTGTCGTATCGTGGTCTCAGCGAAGGCTGTCTTTTTCGCTGGCCCTCGAGGTAAAATGACTTCGAGATGAGCACTTCACTGGTGCTCGTTATTTGTACGCTTTTGTCGGGCTCTCACATCCCTCTCTTTCTTGACACGTCTTCCCTTTCTTTCTTCCATCTCTATTAGATGTCACACCCGCGACGCGTGACTTACGGGGAGGGTATGTATCATCCTTCGGCGCGTTGTTTTTCGCTCGCGTCATTTAAAATCTCAGGCGTCAACCAAGAGAGCGCGCCGCTTATCACGCTCTTTGTGCCTCAGAGGACGGAGGTTAGCTGCTCAAAAGCAGGGTATCACGGTTTTTCCTTAGAATGGGCCGGCGCTGGTTGATTAAGCTCTTTCGCGTTAACATACTGCGTATGTAAAGTCTTGGATGCTCATAAACTTGTCTTGGAACGGAAAGCTGTGGTTCTCAACGTTGGTAGCCTCATGACTTACGCCCGTATTACAGAACATTCTGAAGACGAAAGGTAAAAGTTTGCGCAGTCCTCTGCTTGTGAATTAACGTTCTCCCTCTTTCTTCTAACTGCATACCTTGCGAGCTCAGGAGAAGATCGCACAGTGAGAGGTCGAATTAAATTACAATTCGAAGAACAAGGGACACTTAATATGGTAATGAAGTCATCAGCTATAACCAAAATGACACCATTTTATTCGTTTCGAAAGTTTAAACGGAAACGTGCGCGAAGGGGCCAGGAGGGCATTTATTCGTCCGTATTCTGTTTTTGTGGCGTTTTCGTTGCTGCCTCGGAAATCATTTTTGGTCGACTGGTATCTCTTGTTTTTTCAGGACCTGTAATTCCAATGGTGGTCAGGGCCGTGACATCAGGTCCTGAGGCTAGCTGAGGCTCTCGGAAACGGCACAGGGTGCGAAGGCCGTTCGACAGACAACATTTATCAGCCTAACCCCCTGACCAAGTGCTACGCTTCGCGGTCCCGGCTCTCTGCACGGGCCCCGGCTGGCTGCCAGTGGCATAGGCGCATGGGTAACGCCTGAATGATGATGATGGTGATGATGATGATGATTATGATGATGCTAGCTATGCACTCAGAAACGCAGTAGTTGCTGGTGAGAAAAAAATCACGGTTTCGCCTCTAGGGCGAAGCGATGACTGCGATAGCAGCAACTTGTAATGCTATACGAAGTAAGGCAAGCAGCTAACTCTTTTCGATCTAATCTCGCATTACCAAACAAAATGCTAGTTTAAGGCAAGACAGCCGCTGCAGGGACCAAGGACCGAAGCGGTTTTAGTGCGGTCAGTCCTCTAAACGTAAGCGTTGAGAGCACAGCAAGCTTACGAGCCGTCTCCTGATGTCGACACAGCGCTCGCGAACGCGCCCTTATGGGAAAACTTCGCAATTGCTGCTCAAGCGACGCAGCCCCACCCCCCTCCCACCGATAGACTGCAGGGCGTTTCCTCTCTGCTTCAGGAGCCATTGACTGCAGTCATCACACTCAGGGCGATGTTATCGCATGCACCCTTCGTGCCACAGAGATGGCCGGCTCATTTCATCTTTTCTCCAGCCGCATTCGTCCCCAACGCTTGCGTTCTTTTACTCGTGCGTACAACATACGATGTGCGGGGCGTTGTTATCGATTAGGAATTTATAAGGAAAATGGCGGCGACGGCAAAAACCCGCCAAGAGTGTCCATATAATACTTTCGCAATAACATTGGAGGCATTCTACTGCTTGAAGGTGGGCGACCAGCGGAACTGACGGGCGAAAAATCTCCCTTGGAAGTTGTCAAAGGGAAGATAAGCGTGGAGTTTTATATTATATTGCGGCTTTTCCCAGAACGCTGTTTTCGGGAGGCGTAGGCGTCTTCTTTTTAACGTTCGTCAGCATTTTAAACAACACCTTAAAGGGCCCCTAAACCACTCCCAGTTCAAAGACGAGAGAGCGACTTCTTTCTCGCCTTCACTACCCTTCGTACAGGTGCCATCTCCTCCTGGCCACGTATTTCTTTATAAAACTCGTGGACACTATCAGCTCTAAGCATTGAGCCTTTCGGGTTTCGCTCTTTCCGGCTACATGCTGTCATAGGAATGCAAGAATGTCATAAGAATGCAAGATTGTGCCTTGCTTACACGTGTTGCGTAAGCTTACCTAGAGCTGTTAAATACAATCGTGCACTTACGCATACTTTCGTTTTCCCTTTGTTCGCTCGTGCAATTTAAGGATGTACGATAACTATCTATATGTATGTATCATATCTTTCTTTTGGATATGAAACTTTTATTTATTCATATTTTTGGACCCGCAACTAGCCTTAGCCTATGGGTCCAACCAGTTTTGATATTTATGTATGTTTCACGTCTGCAAATAAAGAATTGAATTGAATTGAATTGAATTTCCGCTTGCGAACTTGAGAACGCAGTGAAATCGGTTGAGCACACATGACAGTCATGCGAGATAAGGCAGAGCGGGCTTGCGACTGCGTGGCAACGCAGGATAAGAGACAATTCACAACTGATATCCCTCGTATATGGGCCACTCCAGAGCTTATTACCTCTGACCTCACGTGAACAGAGTGCTGGCGTCACGAATTGCGGCGAAAATGCAGGAAACGTCAGCAGAGAATAACGCGTTCGCTCTTTGTATCTTCAGCGGTTGTTCGCCGTGAGCAAAAGGCTCGCGGTGAATCGCGTGTTTCGCATGAAATTTTCGCAAAAGAGCAATTTTCGTAATGTGCATGAACTTCACTGCATGAAGTCCTAAAATACACCTATACTGCTTCTAATCGCTGTCGGTATCTGACGCATGCAACTGGGTTGCTGGTCATTGTTCTCAAATAGGCTCTCATATTTTTGCCTTCCGGACTACCACCGTGAATAGGTCACATGACAAGAACCCGAATTTAATGCGTGATCTTCAAACAGCATTCGTGCAATGCTTGTTATGTTATCGTTCTGAACTAATATGGCGATCTGGGTGAGTTGGTGCCGCGCTGCACATTTACCCGATGATGTTATCGCTGTCATTTCGTGATATTTCGACCTTATTTTCAACTTTACCCACAGATTTACCTCCCAACTGCTGCTAGTTCGAAGTCATATATCTATCGAGTGGGTGCTTCCTCACTGGAATGCACGTAGCTATAAATCAGGTATGCGTGAGGATGCTCGTTTCCACAACCTGCACTCAATATGAGAGCGTTAGCGAAAGCCTCTATAGCCACTGTCACTTAAGTAAACATGCATCCTTCCTTTCTGTCAATACCTTACACACATGAGATACTAGGATGTGCTAGTTGGTTAGTGGCTTGATGAAACATAAGTAAACCTGCGCAGATAAAGACAGAACGCGGACGTCAAAAGAGCTTTACTGCAAAAAATAAGTGTGCAATGACCGCAGGGTGCGCATATGCAAAGGAAAAAAGCACTACCACAGCGCATTTTCTCCGTCTGCGCCATAAATCGCTACTGAGAGGCCTGCGCTGCGCGAGAAATACAAGAGACATTCTCGTAAGGACGAATGACATTCCTCCTTACGGAGGAAAGACATTGTCGAATGGAGGAAGGCGGGGGACGCAGAACCGCTGCCAGGATTCATTGTAGTAGATCCAGATTAAACAAGGATGTAGTGGACGCTTGTGAAAGGTATAGAAGAGGATAGCGCAACCTTTGTAATTTTGAATACTTGCGCAGAAATGTTCTTGAGAGACGCCTGCCGGGGTAGCTTCACATCTGTGCAGCGTGGTAACTGGCTGCAGCAAATTTGAGACGGACGCACTACAGAAACACGCACGAGGACACTGCTGTCCTCTTGTGTAAGCTATAGAGCGTTAAGGTGCCAAGCTCGCGTGGTCGCGGGAGAAAATTTCAATGGGACCGGATCGCAAGAAATACCTGTGTACCGTGCGTTATGCGTGCGCTAAAGAATCCCAGGCGGACAGAATAAATCGCTAGTTCGCCAGAATGAGACGACGAAAATCTTGATGTCTTCTGCCCCAGGGATTTCGACGCCAGTACAAATTACTTAGGTTTACTCAAACAACACAGACGTCCATGAATACCTTGTTTAGTTTTCGACAGAATACTCTCGCGTCGCCCATTGACGATCAATGCAGTTGATATCTGGCCGATATTGTTTCTTGCTTCTTTAGTGGTCATAGTTCAGGTAGAAGCGATAAACGTCGTGGTGGAAGCCAGTTCGACATTTTCATATGTGTTTATTCCTTTTGCGCAGTCAGGAAGGCTGCAATAAGCAGTTTTATTCTCACTTCCGGGTTGCGTGATTTCATTCTGAACAGGTGATGTCGTAAATTGAGAGCTATTCCGGGCATACCACTTGCTTGGGTCGTTCACATTGCATTTATCTCTGCATTACGTTAGTGGAAGAGATTACTTCTTCAACCCAGTAAATGACAATAATTATCCAGCGTTTGTTATCCACTTATGACTGGCACTTAAGAACAAATTCATAGTACTGAGCCATGACATCATTTCGTTCGGATCATAGCTAGTATAACATGAATGATTCGTGACGACTCGCTTCCTATCACAGTGATACTGAGGCTACAAGAGACACGCAATGCGTTGTAGATGCCTGGATTGATTCTGAAAACGAGGAGTCCTCAGAAGCAGTGAAAGCTCTGCACATACGTTTTTCGCAACACACTAGGGTTCAGAAGGACTGACTGGTGGGCGAGTTGTTAACTCAGTTGATAGTTTGTGCCACGTTTCGTGTCCCTTTCTCCTGTGTTATCGTTTTTTTTTTTTTGCACACCACCATTCTAACGTTAGGGTTGTTTATTTGTGCGACATACATGATGCATAGGAATTTGAGGAAAAATTAAGAATCAAAGCTTTATAACTGTATTAGTTTAAACGGCTGTAATGTAGCCTACATTACCATACACCTACTGCTATTGAAGTACAATAAAAGTGGCTATTAATTCTTGATTGGGCAACACTCTTCCTCCATCGGTCTATTCGCCATGAGTTGGTTGAAGTATAAGAATATTCAACACCAATGAAGGTCCAAGACAGCGTCAGGGCTTTTGCCGACAAGTTTCTTGTGCACGTGAGCCCTTGCGGACTGTACAGGCACGGCAACGCTAGCGGCACAAACATGCGCATCATGCTTGCGCGAGGGGTTGCAGCGTGTCAGCGCTGTGCCGCCAAGTCCACCGTGAGAAGCGTCAAGTCGCGCAGCATCTCGCGCGCTCGTTGAACGCGCGAGCTACACCGAGAACGACCGCTATTTTGTATTTGTCAGTCGCGCTTTGGTTGCGCTGCAGGATGTATGGATCGAAAAATCGGCCCGAAGCGGGGGTAGCCCGGCCGTCATGGCTTCGTGACGTCACGGTCGTCGCTCCTGATTGGTAATTCGCCTGGCCGTACGCGTGATTTGCCGCAGTATTGGGTCTCGATCGATATCGCGCGGCATGAAGCGAAACTCTCGCATTCTGACGTTCTTGCTGCTAGCGTGGCCCTACCGTACCACTGTACCTTACCGTACAACGCGCGGCTGTTCCTCTGCATGTGTACGTGTATGACACAAATTGTGAATGCTGTTGCGAATACATGCTCCTAGCGAGAAACCGAAAGAGAGAAAGACGAAACTTTATGTATATTATAAAGTCTGCGTAGCTCGATCTTGGGTGGTGCCCTTCGGCAGGACCTAACTAGCTTCTGCGGGCATGGTCTAGGGTTCTGTGTTGGTATCCCGAGCCCAATTCTTATATGTTTTGTCCTCGGGCAACCGGTCTCGGAAATTGAAAAGCGAGACATTGCCTTTCGTCTTATCGTAGAAAATTTGCTGTCTTTTGTTCCTTGCTTGCTCACCTTGTAACGCTAGCAAGGCCGAGTCAAAGAATGCATATATAATATTATTGCAATAGCAATTTTACGGACACTCTCGGCGGGCTTTCGGCGGCGCCGCCATGTTCCGCATATGAATGTATATACAGAGTATCTTAAGGGGTGTGTCCAAAATTAAAAAAAAATCAGGAAAATGCTGTCTTCACAATTGCTTTTTCTTTAGCCGCAGTCATCTTACGATGGCTAAAAATAACATTTGGGACCGTTTTTAAGAAAGTTAGACTAATTCAATTTTTAAATAATAGAGTTAGGCGTTTATGCCAAATGAGACAATTTTTCTTCATGCGAGCAACCCATGACACCTTTGGGATATAGAGAAAACGGCCTCTAGTAATTAATGTGGCTTTACCCTTACAAAAATTTGTTCCAACCGTCAATAGACAGTTTATTGGGAAAAGTCGATAGAACCTACCGACAGTATATTGAAAGTCGTTAGACCATCTTATATACCAGCAACCAACATTCCGTCGACTATTGGCCACCGATAACCAATAGAAATTTCCTTAATAACTTTCAATAGACGCTAAAGGAACGTTCAATTGAAAGTTGTTAGACCGTTTTTAAACGTCTTATATACCAGCAACCAACATTTAGTCGACTATTGGCCCCCGATAACCAATTGAAATTTCCTTTATAACTTTCAATAGATGCTAACGGAATGTTAAATTGAAAATTACACTGTTTTTAAGCATCCTAAATACCTGTTACCAATGTTTCTTTGACTATTGGTCATTGAAGCTTGGTTGATGCATCTTGCCTAATGGAGATTACGCTTACTTTAGGAGGACGGCCGAATGTAAATGCAAGCCCTTCTGTGCTGCATGCCCTAGTCACCCTGGCTTGCGTTACGGAAGGGCCTACATTTACACTTGGCCATCGTTCCAAAGTGGGATGATCTGAAGTAGGAAATAAGCTGTAGTAAATGTTGCTGTAATGTGCAATAAAGCTTTTCATAATGTAGTTCTTCAACGCACCACATGCTTAAAATTGTGTTAGGTACATCAAGTTTACTGTAAACATTAAATTATATGTAAAGTCCACAAAGGTTCACACAGTAAATATTTTGACAGTGTGCCAGCACATCTGAGTAAACAACAACTGTAGTGATGCCTGAAGTTAGTGACTGAAGTTCTGACGCATGTTAGCAAAGTTCCTGTCCAACTGACCAAAATAAGTGAACACAACTTTCAAACAAAGATGTTTATTTTTTAGCACAGCATGTGCTTACATAATTAAATAATAGTGTCTTGATAGAGCACAGAACTTTGAAAAAGGTACTTAATGTGTAAACTGCCTACAGCATGGCAAAACGACAATACTAAGGAAAAGATCACTTGCATAAATAAAAATTATTTGTAAGATAACCAGATGTATACATACGAGGGGAAGTCAAAAAGTAAAGCGACTTTTGCTACCCCTCCCACTAGGGCTTGTTAACACTGCTACACCCGGCGTCAACTTTTCTTGACAGCACTGTGGAAGCTACAGAACCGAAACGCATGCCTGCTACCATGCTAAAAAATAGTACTTAAGTTTGCTGATAATTTTCTCATTTGCCTTGCTGAAATAAATGCTGCTTTATTTATTATGAGACTGAAACTGTGGCGGAAAGTCATAGGCAAAATACAGTTATTGCTCACTTTGCAAGAATGTCGTCCAGTTCTTTCCATTTCATAGACAGCACCACCTTTTCAGCATGCCCGTTTTCCGAAGTAAACAAGGTGTCCATGACGTAGTGAGCCAGTGTGCGGCCACAAACGCATTGTTTAGTTCTCCAAGAAAAAGATACTCGTAATATGACACTAAAACGTACACTGACCAATCAAAATGTCTCTCCCATTCACATTTCTCGTGTATATGTTTTTTTTAAACGCGTGAACGATGCGAGCAAGCAAAACCGAAATCAGCCGCAAGCTGCTGTACTACTTGCGGAGCCACACGAATGTGCGGAAGCCCCGGCTCCGTAGCCTTGGCTCCACTGTCGAGATAAGTTGTCGCCGAGTATAGTATTCAGCACTGGATTAGCGTCGTCTGCGACACTTCTCTGGAATGTTTCACTCTTATTTCCACTTTAGTCAGAGTGTAGCAGACCGTTAAGCATGGCAGTCCCATTGTCCATCTTCACCAGGGAGGAAATGAAAGCAGTGATTCGCTTTTCTCTGCGGAAGGTGTTAAACCTGCAGAAATTATTCGTCGAATGCAAGTACATTATGATGACATTTGTTTATCACGAAGCAAGGTCTCTGAATTGATAGTGCGTGTCAAACCTGGAATAACTTTATGTGACGTGGAAAGATCAAGCAGGCCATCAACGTTTGGGTATCGTGATGGAAAACAGACGAATCACAGCAGACGAAATCGCAAATACTTTAGAGATCAGTTTTGGTTCACCGTATTCCATCTTACAAAACAGGCTAAATTTTTCTAAAGTGTGCGCAAGGTGGGTCCCAAATCAATTATCAGCACATCATAAGGCACAAAGTTTTGACATATCTCTCATAAACATTTCACCCGTTATCGTCGTGAGGGAGATGGGATTTTTTTAGAGCAAATTGTTGCTGTATATGAAACTTATGTACATCACCACAAACCGGAAGGTAAAGCTGCGAGCATAATTTAGAAACACTCATCACCAAAATTTAAGGAATCCGAACGTCAACTTGAGCTCATAAGATTATGCTAACACTATTCTGGAACAAGGACGGCGTCGTAGCCGTTCATTTCACCCCAAGAGGCGGAACTGTGAAGTGTGAACTAATGTGATGTGTTGCGAACCGAACTGAAACCTCCAATCAGATCCAAATGTCATGGAAAACTGCGAAAAGGTGTCATTCTGCAGCAAGATAATGCTCGGCCACATTCGGCCAAGCGGACTGCCAAAACAATAAAGAAGTTGGCTTTTGAATTGCTGGAATACCCACTACACAGTCCAAACCTGGCTCCAAGTGATTTTTATACGTTTGGACCATTGAAAGAAGCACTTGGGGGAAGAAGATTCGCTATTGACGCAGAAGTCATGATGCTGTGCAAAACTGGTTACAGGTGCAACCCAAAAACTTTTTTTATGACGGAATCAAGAAACTTGTGAAACGTTGCACAAAGTGCGTTGAAGTGCAGGTAGGTAATGTAGCAAAAATAATGTACGCTTCAGTTTTCTATCATTAGAATAAGTTTACTGTTTCTCAAATGTGCCTTTACTTCTTGACTTCCCCTCGTACATAGTAGTTAACAAGTAAACAATCTGGAACCATAAAAATTTACGTTAGAGGCATCAGAAGTTAAAAAAGCATAATGACGCTGTTGACAGTGCAGATACACAACTGAAAAAAAAGTAAAAAAAGTAAGAGAGTGTGATAATATTTGTAAAACGTATGTTCTGTAAAAACTGCCACACTGCATGATCACAAACTTGCCCAAGGCTTATTTACAGCTCACTCTATGTAACTGTGTACAAACTTGCGCATTACAAAATCACAAAATTTGACAAGGTAATGTAATTGGTGTTAGATTAACTTAACGTGACTGTTCATACACTTCCACATTACAAGATCACAGCTCTTCACTGCTGGTTACACAATCCATCTTCAGCTGCCCAGGCGACTCTGGTTCCTTCGACAGAAGTGGGGCCACGGTGTTCCTTCTCTACAGTAGATTCATACCCGGAAGCCTAAAACAAAAACAGCAGTAATGACCAAAAGTTTCCCAAGAAAGGGTGTAACATACAGTATGCTCCCGTCATGCTGGAATTTTCTTAGTTCTGTGTGGGTATAAATGCAGTGCACAGCCAACATATTCAGTAAAATCAGACTCCACACAATGATAAATGCAAGAAGGGCACGCTGAAGAATAAATACAACAAAAAGCGTATTGTGGCAGAACTTTTTATACATTTGATATCAAAGACCTGAACTTTACTCTTTTTAGCTCACTCATGCACCAACGCAAAGGTACAGCTCTTAGGCAAAGATGCCCCCTGTGAGCTGTATGTGTTGACCACATGTAACTGAAAGTTAAATTCTGTGTGTGAGTAATGTCATTGGCTGCTATCGGTAAATTCTGTTCTTGCGGCGAAACGTGTGCATGAGTGCATCCACACAGGTACATTTGTATTTCTGTAGATATACTATGATATTCATATGATGTGTTTGTTAAAGGGAATGCAATGCAATATGCATCATATGAAATTTTATTTACTGCACAAAAGCACAATACCACTGCACATACATGATGGTATGCACATTCATCATGCATCCATTGCAGGTAACATCTAAAATTAAATTACGTGTTAACTTGTGAATACAACTAATGTAGCTTTCTTCAGGCTGCTCAAAATGGGACGATTATATAATGTCAGAAATTCAGTTCGCTAAATGACTATTGTGTACTGCCAAATTGTGGTCATTAGTTTCCATGATTCTGGTTGGCTAAAAAAGGCAATACTCCTCACCAAAGCAGCACAGGCCGTATGGGGAAAAAGGTGCAAATGCTAAGACTTACAAGGCGTCAATCTTGAACCACATGCCATCACAATCAAGCACGCAAGCTTTAGCAACCCCCGGCACCCAGAATCCTGGAAGCTACTGACTGCAATTTAGCAATACACAATAAGCATTCGGTGCAACTGATGTTTGAAGTTGTATAATTGTTCCAATGCCAACAGCTTGAAAAAAGGCAGTCTAGATCTGTTGTGTGCTTACATAAATACATTGTCTAATTTTACATTTGCGCAGCAACACATGCATGACCTACGCATGCGTACCGTGAAGTATGCATAACTTTATTGAGTTTTCACCAATAAATAAAATATTCATATGCTGCACATACCACAGACCCCTTTAACATCTGTAGAGTATGCCTAGAGAATTTACCATATCCGATAGACCGTTAGCCTTGTCATCATCACAAAATGTCATTGGAGGTCGTGCTACAAACTGTGTTTTATAATGTTCGTACACGTAAAGGTATTTAGCGAAGTTTTGACGCTAATTGTTTGATACAATTCTTAATAACCAGAACAAAATCATTAAAGCTAAATATGGTGGAAACAAGCAGAATCAAATAAATTGTGCTCGAGTGCATGCCCTAATGCTCAACCTAGCGCTTGCACAGTTAAGATACGGCTATTCGGCCACACATAGACAAGGATCCGTTCGACTACAGTTCAAGTTTAACTAACGGCTCAACAGACACGGGTGCCGGCCGCATCAGGCAACCTATCGGTACCTATGTTGGGGGTGAATTAAAACGTCGGTCCGAATTTAATTAAACTGGCTGTATTAACACCTAAGCGTAAGCTCAAGCACACGCATTAACACGAATATCACGGTAAAGACGTGCCTTTGCGGATGCATACACATACACACGTTTGGTCACACGCAAGGAAAACACGCCTCTGACGGTAGTCACATAACGATCCTGTAGCTGTTGAAAAGAGTACGCGCAGCGTATGGAACTTTCTTAGACACGTTCACTTTTTTAGCGCTCAAAACAAACAAGGAATCGAAAAAAAAAAAAACAACGCGGACACCGCGTCATTCGTTTCCGACCTTGTTCGTTTTGTGCGCTAGAAAATTCACCATTATTTACCGACACGCTCAAGCGTGGTCGACGCTTACACGCAGGCGCCGTCCCCGCCCTACAATTATTAAATCAAAATAGTGATTCATCGCGAGCAGGGCCCCCCCTTCCAACACCACTGCCGACAGAGGAGAGCGCCACCACAACTCTGTTCAAATCCCCCGCCGAAACACAGCCGCGCATGCGCACACTTGCTTCACACTCCAAACAAACAAAAAAGTTCGCCTGCACTTAACATCACACAACTTTGCCTTGATCCTGATGAAATGATACACACCAACAGGCTCGCAACGTTAACAAAAGCTCACTTATCGTCTACTAGTCAAGAAAAACATAGTTAACAGCGTTATTATCTCGCTCACGGTGTAAACAAAGCGCTGACAGCAGCAACGTTCACGTACCTGTTTTCGTTCGGCGACGGCTCAACGACGTGAAGCAGCAGGTCTTCGCTTGAGTCTTCGTAGTAAGCAGCACTGGCAGAACCCACAACACGAGCACAGAGCGCAAGCACCATTCACACAAGAGAAAATTCAACTTCAAACTCGGCTTTTTGGGAAGCGGCATGGACGCGACGAGCAACAAACAAGCAAAGGAGTCCTCAGTCCCGCAGACGTCAACCGGTCCACATTCGTGCACCATTATTTTTTAATCCTAACTAAAAATATTTATTCCTGCCTGTAAATACTTAAAAAAACATTTACGTAAATACAAAATCTATATGATGCGTGCAATGTCTCGACTTTTGCAAAAAAAAAAAGAAAAATTGGAATGTGCGCGCGAAATTTGAAATGTCTGGTGCAGCTACAGGGAACGTTATCTTGAACAAGTGAGCAAGGACGCTAATAATTGCTACAAAACGTATATATCTTATGAATTAAAGTTATTCAATTGGTGCACACGTATACACGCGAGATTTTAATGTAATGATTCATAGTCCTTATGTCAAACTAAATAGATACCAAATACAACTTTTATTAAAGGGACACTAAAGGCAAATATTAAGTCGACGTTGATTGTTGAAATAGCGGTCCAGAAACCTCGTAGCGCTGCTTTTGTGCCAAGGAAGTGCTTATTTTGAAATAAAATCACGTTTTTAGTGGTCCGCATCGCGTTAGCGCGCTTCAAATCTCCCGCCTGAAAATACGACTCTCATACGTCACTGCTGCCATGCCCAACGTTGCCCGCTTTTACTGCGCGGCCGCCGACACTAGTAGCAGCCGAGCGGAAGTAGCGGGACCCACAGTAGCAACAACGGCGCTGCGGCAAAGACTTGCTCGGATGGGCACATGGATGGGCACATTCAAAGCCGTCACCAAGTTGCGGTTGTTCTCGTAATCCTCAGTACGAAAGTGCAGCGAGCACACACGCGGAGGTTTTGACTGTTTAGCACACTGGCGCAATGGCATGTCACTAAGCCACTTCGAGCGTAAGGGTTCATTCCGCGGCACCCAGTGAAAAGACACACCGGTTTCCTTGCTGCAGCACTGGCGTTGTGCACCATTCGGGCATCCGGCAATATCACACGCATGCGGCATTTTGTCGAACATTCTGTCAGAGCGACCTTCACGAGCGCGCAAAACACGCACGGCAGTACGCGATCCCGAAACTACCACTGAGACAGGCGAGGCACAGTTCGGCGAAAACGGAACCTTTGAACCACGCGCGCCGTTCCCCATGGCAACGCCACGGAGGTTTTGTTTTCCATGAATCAAGCGGAAACGAACAAACAGCATTTTATTACGTCCTTGATGCTCGGAATGTTCTTTTTTTACTGCTGCTAGTTTGCTTACTAGTGATTTATCTAAGGCCGACTTCCCTACGTCATCGTGATCACTTCGAAAATGTCCCACTCGTGGCGCTCGTCATGTGATACATTTAGCTTAATTTCTCGGTAAGTAGGGCACTGCTGTTGATAATATTGCCGTTTTAGAAGTTGTCATACATTGGGCTTTCACTCTGACATAAATTGTTATTTGCCTTTAGTGTCCCTTTAAGGCAGTGGTACGAGAAAAAAAATACTTGGGGGTCTGAGCATGGTGCATGAAAACTTTACACGCAATTTGTGTGTGTGTGCGCGCGCATATATTATGAGACGATATATATATATATATATATATATATATATATATATATATATATATATATATATATATATATATATATATATATATATATATATATATATATATATATATATAAATAAGTACACAATCACAGACAGAATGTACAATTGATGGCAATGAAGTAAGAACATGACCATCATCAAGGGCGTATACCACAGCTTCTTTTTTTTCAGGGACGGGGGGGGGGAGGGGGAGGTGTCGACACCTTTACGTCTGCTTGTATATGGGCGCGTACAAAATGCAAAATGTAAAAGTTGCGGTGCGTGGGGCAGTGGCGTAGGCAGAAATTTGTTTTGCGGGGGGGGGGGGGGGTGTACGCCCTTGATCCGACATTGGTCCGGGCAGGTAGGTGTAGTCGAGTGTCATTTTGTGAGCTCTATCCATCGGACAAAAAAAATTTCGAGGAGGGGGGGGGGGGGCACGGGCCCGATGTGCCACCCCCTGGCTACACCACTGGCGTGGGGGCCCGGTGAGGGAGGCGTGTACACACATGGAAAATGTAAAAATTGCAATGCTTGGGGGGCGCGGGGGGGGGGGGGTTGAAACCCCCAGCACACCTCCCAGGGCTACGCCACTGAGATCCTTTTAACAAACATTATTTTCACATTCTTTAGAGAAATTGTCTTTAGACTAAAGTAAAGCAACTTTCTTTAGAGAAATTGTCTTTAGACTGAAGTAAATCAACTTTCTTTTAACGGTATGTTAATAGAACGTGAAAGTCCATAGCCCGTCACTAAAGTTGGTAGATCGTTGGTTAAACGTTTAAAGACCGTCAATGTCCATTTTTGTAAGGGTATGAAATTCAACCAAATTCAACGGCGAAACCGAAACCTATGCACCGATGAGCGCAACAAACCAACGACCACAATGACATCACTGTTCAAAGCAAAGATTACTGAGGTGTAGTTCTTCCGCGTTCAATCAATCAATCAATCAATCAATCAATCAATCAAATTTTATTTGTCTTGTCAAATATATAGTACATTGCAGATAAATACGCAGGAGGAGGTCCCAAGGTTACACACCGCAGGCGGGACCTCCTTTGTTAATACAATGGAAAACTAAACAAAGAAAAGCGAAGAACTGCTTGTTATATGTGTTGCTAATAAGAAGTATAATACTGAATAGTCAAACTACATACAAACCAACTTCACAAAATTAGATATCTACAGCCATTATACACTGAAAAAACACTTTTTCAATTTTCCTTTAAATACATGAATGTGCATACTATCTTTCAAATCACGTGATAATGAATTTCATAATGAAATTGATGAAAAAACGATGCTCATTTTTCCATAGTTAGTTCGAACTTTAGGCAACAAAAGGTTATTAGAGATCGTGAATCTTGTTCTATTGGAGTTGCACAACAAGACAGCAGGATATTTGTCGATAATGATGGTGCGGTGAAAAACCTTAAAAAACAATACACACACGTTATAAACATAGAGTTCGGAGACGGGTAGCATATGAAGCTGAGAAAAAGTAGGATGTGATGGCGTTTGACGTGAAGCGAAAGTTATGAGTCGTATTGCTTGCTTTTGCAGTTCCTTTAATGGCCAAATGTGCACTGAATATGAATTACCCCATGATGTGATGCAATAACTGAGATGGCTGTGTATGAATGCAGAATTAATGTGTTCGTGAAATTTCAAATGTGTATCGATTATAACTCCTAAAAATGAAGTATGTCCACTCAAAGGAATGACTACCGAGTCCACAAAGAGGTGGGGAATGAATGGTAATTTTTTGTTCGGTGATTGAAAAAGCATAAAACAAGTTTTGGAAGGATTAATCAATAACCTGTTATTGTTACACCACTCAACATGTGAATTGGGGTCAGCTTGAAGTCTGGACACGAGAGTCGCAGAATCCGCGTGATGCGAAAAAAGAGCCGTGTCATCAGCGTAAAGTAAAGATGAAGAATAGTTAAGACAACGCGGTAAATCATTTATATATAGCAAAAATAATAAGGGACCCAAAATTGAACACTGGGGAACACCTCTGTTAATGGGGGGAGGACTGGATGTAAAGTTATCAACTGAGACCACCTGAAACCTATTAAGGAGAAAGTTCTGTAATTGCGTTAGTATGGCGCAGATATGTCGTTAACGTATCTGTGCCATGCGTGCTATTATTGAAAGCGAAGCGTGCACACCCGCACGACGAAGTGGGTTGATGGTTGATACAACGACGCTCACTCATTTTGGACGTCTCGGAAGAATGCTGCAGTTGCGCTATTCCGCGTTTCAGCTTCGGTTTCACGGCTGAATTTCATTACTTCGAGATTATTACTAGAGACCGTTTTGGTTAATCAACCAAAGGACCAAGCAGGATTTCGTACAGGCTACTCGACAATAGACCACATTCACACTCTCAATCAGGTGATGGAAAAATGTGCGGCATATAACAAACCCCTGTATATAGCGCTCATAGATTACGAGAAGGCGCTTGATTCGGTCGAGATATCAGCAGTAATGCAGGAATCACAGAATCATGGCGTCAACGAACCATATATAAGCATATTGGAAGAAATCTACAGTGGATTCACAGCCACGATAGTCCTCCATAAAGAAGGCGAGAAGAACCCAATAAGGAAGGTTGTAAGGCAGGGAGACATGGTCTCCCCAATGCTATTCACCGCGTGCTTACAGGAGGTTGTCAGAGCCCTACATTGGGAAGAGTTAGGGATATGAGTCAATGGACAATACCTTAGTAACCTGCGATTCGCTGATGCCATTGCATTGATGAGTAACTAAGGGAAGAATTGTAACTCATGATTACTGAATTGGAAGAGGAAAGCAGAACGGTAGGTCTGAAAATAATATGCAGAAAACTGAGGTAATGTGCAACAGTCTCAGAAGAGAACAGCGCTTTGTGATAGGTAGCGAGGCACTAGTATTTCTAGCGGAATACCTCTACTTAGGCCAGGTAGTAACCGCGGAGTCGAACCATGAGACTGAAGTAACTAGGAGAATAAGGATAGGACAGAGCACATTCCGCAGTCACTCTCAAATCATGAATGGTAGTTTACTAGTATCGCTCAAGAAGAAGGAATGTAACAGCTGCATCTTAGCGATACTGATGACCTACAGAGCGGAAACCTGGAGGCTTACAAAGAGGGTTCATCTTAAACTGCGGACGACGCAGCGAGCAATGGAAAAGAAATTTATAGGTGCAACCTTAAGGGACAAGAAGAGAGCAGAGTAGGTCAGGGAACAAAGGGTGTTGTGGAAATCTTAGTCGAAAAAGAAATGGACATGGGCGGGGCATGTGGCACGTACGCAAGATAACCGCTGGTCATTAAGAGAGAAGGCAAACGCGCGAGGATGAGACAGAAAGTTAGGTGGGCGTATGAGATTAAGAAGTTTGCAAGTATAACGTGGCAGCAGCAAGCACAGAACCGCGTTGAATGGCGGAACATGAGAGAGGCCTTTGCCCTGCAGCGGGCGTAGTCATGCTGCTGCTGCTGATCATGATGAAGTTAAGGAGGCGAGTAGGCGGGGCAAGATAGATAGATAGATAGATAGATAGATAGATAGATAGATAGATAGATAGATAGATAGATAGATAGATAGATAGATAGATAGATAGATAGATAGATAGATAGATAGATAGATAGATAGATAGATAGATAGATAGATAGAAATAGTCAAGGTATGCTTGGTTCGCTAAGAAATGCTTCGCATTTAATATTGCTACAGCCCCCCTTTGAGGCGTGGCGCTTATCATCATTGTAAGATACGCCTCTCTTACGCCGCTGATCCTCTCCTCTCGATCGCATTAAAGAGGAATTGGAAGAAACAGACTGTCATCTGATGAAGAATATTTTTCAGGTAATTCACAAAAGGTAAGGCCCCTCCAGAACAGTGACTGCTTAGTTTTTGCTTCCGAAATTCATATGCGACTGACCACAGTTTCTGTATACCCCACTTCAAGCATTAGTGCGGAAAAGTTTCTGAATGATACCTCAGTGGTATACGCTTTTATGGGGCGCCGAATTTATAGTGGTCCTGAAAATTAAAGTGTTATTATAGCTAATTAAAACAATAATGTACTTCTTGGCCAATCTGCCACGATGGATGTCGCGGTGGACAACAACGACTAGTAACTCATACCTCTATATTGGCCAGTAACATCGAATTGGTACTGAGCACAATCGAATGGGTCTCCGTCTTCGTCATTATCACCATCATCTTACTTTAGAGCGGAAGAGAATCTCGCGAGGTTCGCTCGCGCATTCGAACGCTCTGTCTGACCAGGTGCACGCAGTTTGCTGAATCGCAGGGAACTTCCTCAGTGCAGCAGCCGACATGGACCTCGATGAACTCAGCTGTATTGGAAAGGGTGGTGCTTCAAGCCTCGTGACACCATCTAGCTTCGACAAGGCATCTTCGGCGTTAAAGTCAAAGTCAGCACGACATCGTCTTAGGATGCGATGCGTACCCAGCCGCAAGGCCATCTACGAAGGCACCCTGGTGAAGAGGGACGCTGAGGTCAAGTCACGGAAGCCGGTGGAGGAACTCGCTTGCGGCCGGCGACGAAATCAAGCATGCGTGCCCTTCCCGAGGGACCAGTGCAGCCAGGTTACACTGTTAAAGTTCGGAATTGCGCACGCATCTCGTACCGTGCAAGCAGTTGGGCTTCACGCAGCGGCCACATCCAGGGACGGCAAACACGTCCTGGTCAACAGGTACAGTTTACCTTGATAATGATTGTTGGATTAGGTGAAACACTGCATGCATGCATGCTACAGGCGACGCACGAAAATCACAACGCCTGTGAATTAGTGGCCTATGTAGATCCTAGGTGAATAACATTTGACAGAATTTATGACCATAAGCGCAGTGTCATGCAGGAGGTTTAAGTACATTCATGTTCTATATCTAATTGCTCATTTGGAAATGTTCATGTTAGCAGGAGTCCCATTCAGGGTTAGAGCACAGGCTAGATTAAGGGCGCTGAATTCTGTTAAAAGCATATTCAGGAGACTCGGAGCGCGCAGAAACCAGGAACCAATCTATTTATATTCTGGCGTTTTGGCCCTTGGTAATATTACGGTGTCGTCGTGCCGCTGTACTGAATATGTAACTCATCACTTTTGTTGAGCCACCTGATACAGGTAAAGCACGTGTCCAGACATTCATAAAAATACCTGTTTGAAGTGACACAATTCGCATAAACTAACGGCATCCCCTCGCACGATGTGTCACGGCAACTGACTCCTCTTCGCTCACCTTAAGTGTCACGTCGACTTTAGCGCTGCTTTATACTTTGAAGGATATGTGCTCAAAATTATTGATTTTATTCCTTGGTCACCTTCAGTGTGTTCTTGACAATGTGCAGTTGCTTCGTTTCACATTTCTCGCGCCGTGAACCATTAATACATTATGAGTTTTTCATCTCGATGCGCAATCACTCTCTCCCATCAGACGGCCTTCTTAAATAATTTCCCCTTCTTAAACCGTTTATACAGTGCGAAACCAACCGACATGTCTATTTCTGTATATAAAGACAGTCCCCCGGCGATGGCTAATGCACTTGGGAATAGTTATGTGTTTTACGCTAAATGTGAAAAAATATAACTCGGCGTTAATATCTGAAACTTGCGTTTATTTGACATCATTGTTGTGTTGGTCGTCTATGCACCTTTCTATACGCACAGAACGCCTACGATCAGCCGCACGACCTGAGGGAATCTAAATAAGCTTGCCAACCTGAATGTAAGTCGCTGTGCGTGGGGTATCGAAATTTCTATGTCAAAAGAAAGGTTGAGTGGGTCCATATTTAATTCCGTTTAATATAACTCATTAAGTTTTGTTATTACGACCAAAAACCAGGTCGTTGTGGGACATCAAATTATCGCTTTCACTACATTTGCCTCCCTTACCATGGTAGTTTTATTGATGAAGTTGCGAATACAGATTACGTAGTGACCCTGGAGCACTCTTCTATTGCAATGTGAAAACGATGCCAATTCGATCAAACACCTATTTGCAATTTGATTGCAATTTGATGCTCTTGCAAACAAGTCACCGAAGCATTGATGCCCGGCTTGCTGCATTTCACAATTTCCTGATTACACAGCCGAAAATTGCTTGCTCTCTTTTCGCAATGTTGTCACGCGGTATACAGCAACACGCATTGAGGCATAGGTCAATGGGTACTGGCTAATTTTTCGGCTGCGAGAAGATTTCCAATAATCGCACAACATCTTACTTTTCATTTCTAAATTAAAAATATTCGTTTTACGAGGTGACAGCCACGGAAAAATTGAACAATTTCTATCCTGGGCTGTAGTGACAGTCCTCTAGATTGTTTGCTTTTTTTCCTGGCATGTGAGGTGGCTACCACAGTACCGCATGCGTCCACTTTCAAACAGTAAGCGCCTGTGTCGATCGATTCTCTCGTACTGATCCCGCTACGACACTACTTGCTAATGCATATCATTGCTTCTAAAATCGCATGTAAGCTTGCGCACGCAGACCAGTTCTGTACGCGCCAAGTGAACTATACAGGGTGTTTCAAGAAATGTGTCCAACCTTCTAAAAAATCACGAAAACGCGATATTTGCTCGGGGCTTTCAGAATTGCTTTTTCTGTAGCGGCAGGAATCTTAAGGTAGTTAAGGACATCATTTAGGACAGTAATTAAGAAAGTTACAATAATTAACTTTTTAATTAGTGGAGTTAGGTGATTGTGTCAAATGGGAGAATTGAAGTTGTTCATGCGAGGAACCCATCCAAGCTTTGAGATATCGAAAAAGCGTCCTCTAGTAATTGTTGTGGCGTAATGATATTCAAGGAAATGCAACGGCTTTCAACAGCGAAAGCCATCGAATTCAGTTGAATTTCATCACTTCGTAAGTATTACTAGAGGCCGCTTTTTCGAAATCTCAATGTAACTCCACTAATTAAAAAGTTAATTAATTTAACTTCCTTAATTACTGTCGCAAGTCATGTCTCCAGCCATCTTAAGATGCCTAGCGCTACAGAAAAGTCGTTCACTTATTTTAGACGTCTGAGAAAAATATGGCAGTTGCGTTCTTCCATGTTTCTGTTTAGGTTTCGCCATTGAATGTGGTTGGATTTCATTAATTCGTAAATATTACTAGATGCCACTTTTTCGAAATCTCAAAGTTGGGTTTGGTTTCTGGCATGAAGAACTTCAATTCTCCCATTTGACACAACCACCTAACTCCACCAATTAAAAAGTTAATTAAATTAACTTTTTTTAATTACAGTCCCAAATAATTTCTTTAACCATCTTAAAATCCCTATCACTACAAAAAAAAAACAATTCTGAAGGCTGCAATCAAATATCGCATTTTCCTGATTTTTTGAGAAGGTTGGACACATTTCTTGAAACACCCTGTATATGTCTGCAGACATGGCTTCGTAATTATTGAATTAATTGCCGCTGTGTTCTAAAGGTCATGGTGCTTGACTGCTGGCACGACGGTCGCGGTGGCCGCATTTTCATGGAGCCAAAATGCTAGAGGCCCGTGTGCTTAAATTGAGGTGCACTTTAAAAAATCCAAATGGTAAAAATTCCTGTAGTCCTCCACTGCGGCGTCTCTCATAATCATATGGGGGTTTAGGGCCTAAACAACGAGCACTTTTATATTATTTATTGAACTGGAAGCTTCAAAACGTGAAGTATGTACAGGACTACTAGCCGTCGGTTCGGTCCACGGCAAAGGAATCCTACCTCGACAAGTGACTTAACTTTTCGAGACTTGCGCGCACGAGCTCGCACTCCGGAGGCTCGCTCAATATGAGTAAATGATTATGTTTCAAATGCAATGGGTGTCGTCCTATAGCTGCGTAATGAACTTCTTTTTATATCGGCATCTGAGAACATCCTTATTTGCTGCGCTGACAATTTGCGCTAGTGGCGATTTGTTTTGTTGTGATAGCAATTGTATCGAGGGTCCAGGCGCAATTTTTTCGATCGCAGTAGCCTTCGAAGTCCTAAGACGATGACATCACTCCGCGCGTTGTATGTGCTGTGTGGGAGTGAAAGCATGGGAGGGCAGCCGACGATCGCGGCTCAAAGGGAGGTGAAACACACAGGTCGCCCGAAAGGCTCATGGAGGAACCCGGAGGGGTGGTGCGTGGCTCCGGCAGGAACTGCGCACTTTAATGAGTCTGGCATGGTCACTCGCGCGCCCTATCTTGACAGGGATCAGCAGACGACTCATACCTTTGTACGTGCCGTTTGCGTTGAAGCGTTAGACGGCACGAAGGTCGCTTAGCTCACTGCAGCGGACGCTTTTGCTTGAGCCGGTGATTTGTTGAATTACGCCAGGTGTGGGGCTAAAGCAGTGTGCTGCTGGGCTTACATCGTATAACATTCCAATTTGTTCCTATCGCACCTATTGCTTCGTCCTTGCGGCGAAACTCTCCCTTTTTTTTTACTTCGCTGCACAGTGCGTTCAGTATGTGATGTTCATTCTCTCTGCTATGTGTAAGCCCTTCCCCGCTCCTTTTCTCCCACTTGAAAAAATGGTTTTGTGGGTAAGAGTAAGGTCGCATCTAACCAATCCAAAAAGGCAGATTTATATTTATTTATTTATTTATTTATTAATTTATAAAGTACTAATAGCTTAAGAAGGCTGTAAGCAGGTGTGGGGATACAAAAATGAACAAATGTGTACATGCTATGCAAAACCAAAAAGAGACCGATAACGACATGCTACATACTATGAGTACTTATCTATCGCGATAACAGCAACACTGAGAACAATAGTTCTACAACGATCTGCTACCTACTACTAATGTATAGTGCACACAGCATAAAAGAATATATGCATTATATCACTTAGAAGAGAACCAATAGTGAAGTTCGGTTCTTTGGAATGTTTGGAATGTTTTTCCAAAGGCCTCAATATTTCATTCGAGTGTATCCGAACAAGCGCTATATCATTTCATAACAAGAAGTTTTGGAAAGTTGTTGCTTGCTGTCGGGCTGGAAGGCGCATGTCAAAAAGTAAATATTCAAGCGCATATAACACGATAACATCGAAGGGGGAGTGTAATGACATGACTAGCACATTTGGCACTGATTTGTGTTCTGTTGGACTTTATATACATCATATGTAGTACTAAGTCTGTTGGATTTTTGGTTGTGAGAAAATTACAATACCTCTGGTTTACTTTAGTTTCATTATTCCATCGTTTTTCTTATGCGAAGGGTAGAAGTATTAAATATTGAGAATGTTAATTTAGTTGCAAAGATATTCTGGTTGACCATGCTAGTAATTTTCACGGATTTCGAAAATATAGCACGAAACTTGAAGAGAACCGTGCATCACAGGCAGTGTTAATATAAATATCATAAAAATATTGTTACATTTTATGGCATTCGGCACGCCTCCCGGTTTCCCCACTGCTTGAAGATCAATATTTTGTAGCTCCAGTGGTACAAGTCTCGCTGATATAGAAGCTTGCTTTTGCAATTACTGGGCAGGGATTTGCCGGGCATCCGTCAGGCGAGGATGGTTTTTTTTCTGCATAATGTTGCGAAGCATTTGTTCAACGCTCCGATAGTTTGTCCGATATTGTTCTTCTTGCTTGTTTCATGTTTCAGAATTGAACTTGCTGTCTTGACTCCAATGATGGCGACCCTGCAGGAACTCTGCAGAAAAGACCTCTACTCCACCACACGTGCAACTCCAGAAATGCTCTTCGCGTGTGCCTGCGAGGTGAGCGTTGCGGTGAGAGAAATGACAGGCAATAACGACTTGCAATTCAGTTCGCGGCACATAACCATTCTCAATCTTATCTCTCGTATAGAGGATAGGAAGCGTAACGTTTACATCTTACTCAATGTTGGTTCAAAGCGCGTCGATCTACACCATTCATGTGTTAAGTACTCGTGTCTTATCATCCTGCTTGATTTATGATAAAGAAAGCATGCTTCCGACTTCTGTCTGGTATCATTAGTGCAAAGGACAGTCCAATCCGTACGCAATGCTACTGTCGCCACTACAAGAAGGCAACATGAATGAGAAACAACGAAGCAAAGTGGTACTTGATGTCCTCGGTCTTCTGAAAGATCGGCATTGGAGAGCATTGGAGCAAAGAGCATTGGAGTATGAGGGAGACATAGGTAGCCCTTAAAATGAATATTAGAGAAATCTGGGGATTATGTTGGTAGGTGCACGCGGTGTGAATGGCAGTGCCTGTCGGCGTGTGGGTACGGACGTGAATAAATGCGGGTGAGAGAGTGTACACACGAGTATGAGCGCTTGTGGGCGCCGGTAAGCTGGAGTGGAATGAACCATGAGCGCTGCGGCAACGAATACGCGGGTACGCTAGCGATTATTTACGTAACTTGCAATGTGCTGCAAAGTCAGTATGAAGGGGTGTTCACTACTGCTGATACATGTGGCAAACAAGATCTTTGCGTTTATGTGTGTGTGTGTGTGTGCGTGTGTGTAAGGGGAGGGGGACAGGACACCATGCACTGCGCGACAGTTATCAGAAAAAAAAACGAATCATAATGACACTGCAAAGAAAGATAAAAAAGAAAAACTAGTGCCTGAGTATGGGAGCCATTGGAGTGGCCGCGTCATCGGGACATTCCTGCGCCTAAAGGACACGTGGTTTTACACTTGCACGTCTGCGCTAAATATCGCCAGTCAATCTGACGTACTTCCTTAGGCTAAGGCATTTCTTGCTCCTGTCAATCTCTATGCCAACTGCAGGAGACAGTCTGCTGCAGGAGACAGTCCTGTCTCCTGCCAACTGCAGGAGACAGGACTGTGTGTTTTGAAGAAAGGATTGTGTCTACATGTTGGATGACAGCTGCTATTGATTTGGTTGTGAACAGGGGCAGGCATCTATGTTCACAAAAGTGAGAAGTAGTACTGGTGTATTTGCGATAACAAGAGGCAATGTCTATTTTTGTGTTCCTTTCATAACGCAGCTCAAGGCAGCCATATGGGGGCGGAATGGAAGCCTGCGTGAGCGACGCGTGCCCGGTGAAAGCATGCTGCGAGGAGCATCTTCCTGCGTGCGCTTTCGGCTCCTTCAGCCACAATCCAAGAGTGCAACCCCTCGACACGCTGCCGTGCTCGTTAACAACGCCGATGTTCAATTCCGAGTTGGCCGAGAACACGTACGGCGCACCAACCTGAAGCAGCTACCTTGGCAGACAAAATGGGAGGTAAGCCAGTGTTAAGCGCAACATACACACGGAAGGCCAGCTGTAGGTTTTGTGCAGACTTCGTTTCGTGTCGTAATAAATGCGAATAAATTATATGCCCCATGCGTTGAAAAATTCGGCGTTCGTCAGGTGTCCGTGCGGCGTTAACATTTGATGGTAACGAAAGTGCCACGATCAAATGAAGACGTCACGTGTCGGATATCTGATGGTCACAAAACTCACAGGACCAAGTATTGTTGTCACTTTTCAATGTCAATGAAAATCGACCTGGCGAACACTCAAAGAATTCACTTTGCCCGCTTTGAAAAGAAAGCTGGGCCAAGTTAGAAGCGCACTTGGCTGACTCCCGAAATGAACTTAGGCTACCCCCAAATTTAGTTGTTCCACACCAAAAAATGGCATTGCCCAATTCGAAGATAGAGTTTCGATACCCTATCTTCGAAATGGTGATGATCGTCCCCATTATCAGCAAATAATCCTTTCTTCACTGCACTTTAAATACCTCTCACGATGATTTCCAACCTACCCAGTTCGGCGCGAGCTGCTTACATTTTATGCCGGCAAATTTCTTAATTTCGTCGCCCCACCTAACCTTTTCGTCGCCCCACCCTAAACCTACAAAACAAACCTGGTCCACTTCTGAAGTCTGCTTGCTTGCCTCACATCCCGGAAAAACGGACTTTGCCAAATTCGAGCATCGTGTTCTTTCAGGGTCAAAACAAAAATTGACTCGGCCCTACTTAAAATGTGGGTGGACCTGACGTAAACTTGACTTTGCCGAATTGAACCGCACCATCAAATGATCGCGCCATGTGAATAGTCACGCGACATGAGCGTCAAAGTATTATGAACTTCGGCATACTGGACACGCCCAAACACGCGGTTTGAAGCGCAGCGTGGCCTAGCCGGCCATACTAGTCTGCTCGGAATGTGTCTGTGTACTACCCGTGGCTTTCGCATTCAATGCTCTCAAGGAGACCTAAATAATCAAGAAGTACCCCTCGCGCTTGGTACTAAAAACGCCTAGGAATGCGTTTGACGCCTCCCAGAAACTTAGAGTCGAAATAATGTTTCCGAAAGCTGTAGTAGGAGCGAAGGTAATGTGAGAGGAATATATGAGCGAATATTTTCCCTTTGCGTTCTTTCTCAAAGTTACGTCGTTACAACGGAGTTGTGCTGTGGTGCGGCGCCGCCAATGTAGGCACCCTGCCCGCCACTTTACGTCACCTGGCTTCAATGTTGTGCTGTTTCCTATCAGCAAAAACTTGAGTGTGCTGACGGGTGGTGTTGGAAACCTACGCTTCCAATCACCTGCTCCTTGCGGTGCCACAGGGCGCTGGCGCCATCTCTGTACCCTGGTTCGGTCTTGCGATCCGCTGTTTAATTGCTTTCATCACACATGTGCGGGCTCGAAGGCACAGACTCTTACGCCCAGCTAGACGTATACACCATGCTACGTGTGGTAGGATATTTACCTCCAATCTATGCGGCTTTATTCAACCGTACGCGTACGTCAGCAGCCACCATGAAGGCGCGCTCACACTGAGACATTCGGCGGCTCAAACACCGCGGAAACCAGTTCGGCGGTGACGAGATTCGCCGGAGCAGTGTCCCCCGCGCTGATCGGTCCCGGACCGAGTTTTGCGGCAAGTGCGGCCGGAGTCACTCACCGCGAACGAACCGGAGCACGAGTCGAAATTTGGAAAAATAGCGGCTCGCTTGTCATGTCGCAGTCGTCGATACCCGTAACGGCAGCAAAGTCTTTCGTAATCACCCTGTACTTTTTGACATGCTCCACGTTAAGCACTATGACGGTTGTCATGAGTACCAATATATCTCCATTTCTTGCAATACCCATTGGCGTGCGCAGGGTTCCTCATCAGGGGAGCCCCCCCCCCCCCCGCTTAGGTGACCAGTGCTCTTGATTTATGCCAGCTATCGGCCAATAGTAGCATTCTGCCAAATGATGAAATATGACCGCTTGCAGCTTTGAACCCCATGCTATGCTACATTGCACATGTTTATGCTATGGTTTACCCTCTCAGCACCTCCTCTCCCTCCTCTTCACCCTAACATCAGTCCTCCTCACGCTCACTTCCCTTTCCCATCCCCTTGCTAAACTATACTATGCAAGGCTATGCCATACTTTACCCTCTCTCCTCCTCCTTTCCTTTCTCGTCACCTTTACATCACTCCTCACTTTCACTTCCATTTCCCACACCCTTGTTATGCTACACTATGCATGGCTATGCTATGCTAGGAGCTGCTTGGCACATACCCACTGTCTGTGGTGCATAAACTATAATATACGAGGGTACGTCATGCTTTACCCTCTTCCCTCCTCTTTTCTTTCCTCCTCACCCTCACTTCTCTTTCCCACCCCCTTGCTGTACTATACTATGCATGGCTATGCTAAGAGCTGCGTGGCACATACCACCTTTCCGTGGTGCATACACGCCGAGTTTTCTGTATACGACGCCGGCCTTACTCAGAGCTTAAACAGCTCTCATGGAAAAAAAATTTCTTTGTGTGCATGCGCAGTTGCGAGGATCCTATTATTCTGGGCAACTTAGAGGCTTCGGTGCCAGATTTCTACACCTGCCTAGTATCATTTCCGAGTGCGAGTTTTGAAGTCTTGGATGTGGTGATGCCTACGAAACCGTTTCGATACGCAGTGGATAGTGGCGCGGGCTATATGTACGTGATACACTTTACTCAAATGGGGCGCGAATGCAGCACTTACACCCTTGCGATTGTTTAATAATGTCGCACGAGCGTCGACCGCAGGATACGGTAGTTTGTAATATAGGCGAGGCCTGCGTCGCTCGAGCAGCAACTGCGAACTTTGATCATGAGTGCGCGCTCGCGTGCGCTATCTCGACAGACATCAGCAGACGGCTCGTATACGTGCTGTGCTCTCACGGCTTTCTTCGTGTTCACAAGACAGACTGCATGAAAATCGCCTCGCGGCCGTATGCGTTCAAACCAAGGTTTTGTAGTGTCACACGAGATCAGATCGAAAAGAGTTAGCTGCTAGCCTTACTTCGTATAACGTTACAATATGTTGCTATGAATTCAATGTTTGGCCCTTGCGGCGAAACCGTGATTTTTTTTCAAGTGTAATAAATGCGCCTGTGTCTTTCGCTTCTTTTTTTGTGTCACGCTTTCAATAATGCTTTACCTTCACTGTATCTGTCAGTTTCAGCCTACTTTAAAGTCGCACACTTAGGACATATACAATACATGTGTCACATGCACCCGGAACTCGCAATGCGTGCGGTGGAATTTGGAATGAAATAGCGCGAAATTAATGCGGTCCACTTTCTTTAATGTATACGTTTAAATTCATTTATTTGCTCAGATAAGGCATTCTACTTCATTAATAGCAATTTTGAACCTTGCCCAGTTTTGGACACACTACGTAACTGAACACGTATCTCCAAAGGTACCACTCAAACGAGACATAAGTTCAGGCGAAGATGGAGGCATGAAGAGATGAAGAGGTTCTTGAACTGGGAATGTCGCTGCAGCCAACGTTTCCACAAGTGCAATTGTCTTCGACAAGGCAGCAAGTTAGCAAGACAAGTGCACTTGTCCAAAAGTTGGCTCCGGCAACATGAGTCCCTGTTCAAGAATATTTTCATCTCGTAACGATGGAGCTGTTATTTTGTTGACGTGAAATGGGAACGTGTGTTAGTGAAAACTGTCCTGTACACGCAATAGTCTGTGTTCAGTGCTGGTGCTGGCATGCATAACTGCTTCTTCCATATTTAAAAAAAATAATGTTGAACAGATTTTTAACGTTGTGAGGGATGAAGAGGTGAGACAATAACCACAAATGCCCACTTATGTATCGTTATGCACACTCTTGCAATTTTTAATAATATCGCAGTAGCGTCGACCGTAGGATACGGTACTTTTTAATATCGGCGACAAGCAACGAAATCAGCTACGCGACGATCAGCGTCACAACTGCTTTCTGTACGTATATTCGCGCAGATAACGCTGATAGTCCGTATGAATCTCGACTCAAACACTGCAGCAGACGGCGCTCGCGCCCCAATGGGCTCTCTGCACTTGCGCATCATGCAGGAAATCTCGTTATATCTCGCCTATATCAGGCACTACTACGTCCAGGGGTCAACGTGCGCGCGATATTATTAAAACATTGCTTGGGTGTACATTCAGTTATTCCGAATATGTTCAAAATATATTAACATGGTGTGAGTATATATGCTCCGTGTAATCACTACCATTCGTGGCGCTGCAATTAAAAATGAGCTATTACATAGTCAATTAATTCATCTATTCAGTTCTCGAACCAACAGATTGCATTCAACTTGCATTTCTTCAACGAACTCAGGTTATATCGTAATGCTCGTGAATTCAAGCTGATGCAATATCCGCAATGTTGTTTCGCCTTTTTGCACATTTTTCGGGCACCCTGGTAGCATAGTAGCTATGGCGCTTCCATGCGAAGTTAGAGGGCTTCAGTTAACGCCATGGCGGACCAATTTCTATGGGGTCGAAACCAAAAGAAAACAAAAACTGCCGACTTACGGTTAGGCGCGGGTTAAAAAGACCAAATAGTCAAAGTTAATACTGAGCCTCCCAGCATGATGTGCTCATAATCAAAGCGTCGTTTGCGCACGTGAAGCCGCGTAATTTTTTACAGTTTTCCGCGTGATTCAAAGTCAGTTAACCAGTTACCTATTGTTTTATCATGCACCGATGCCCCCACCACACATTAGCAACTTTTCTTTTTTTGCTTTGGCAGGCAGCGACCGCTTCCGTATGCAGCAATACGGTGGTCATGACCTTTAACGCCACCCATCGGCGACAGGAAGCTCCAGCGGCCTACAATGGATCGCAGCAGTGTGAACAGTCAGCGGATGCAGGGGATTCCTGGTGCCGCCGATGAAGGTTGCCAGTTTTTCGGCGGTGCTGGCTGGCGCCTGCTATGTTCCATTGCACCTGATGAGCTGGTCAAGCAGTCGTCGTTGCCGTTGATACCAGCTGCATATTGGCAGAACGGACTAGCGGGGTACCGTGCAATGACTAGACGGCTGCAGGCACGGTTTGCGTGCATGCAAGTTGCCTGGTCACGCGCGGTCTGAGAAATTGCTGCTGGCACAGTCTGCTGGCTACTACCATCGACTGTCACGATCAGGTAGCCGAAGGACGGGCATTCCTTTTTTCGGAAGCAATGTGGCATGATTCTCGACGGGACCGTTCTGCTTTAGCCGGCCGTGATTTATTTTCTAGCTTTTCATATTTATGCGCTGTCTTTTTCTTAATGCAAATTGTGCGAGTTCTGATAATAAAGCTTTTCGAATGTCACGTCTGTTTATTTTCATGAGCGTGTTTCGAGTGTCCGAAGCACCCACCTTTCATAGGAATGACTGCGTTCTTCGGCGAGAAGCATTGTCTAGGCGAGAAGGCGAGAAGCATTGTCTATAATACCTGAAGTGCCTACGTATATTCATCTACCCTATATGTAAAGACTTGCAAAGAAGTCTGTACTTGTTTCTGTAGGTTTTAGTTTTCTAATGCAGAATTCTTCGGAACCGAATGAATAAGAAAACCAAAATGAGTTAGATGTTCTCCCTATTGGCAGGTATTCGCTATGTTGAAACCGCCGAAATACATTTTTCTTATCAGAAAGATCATGGGTGGCTTCACTGAATTAACGTCGGGAAGGCCGATAAAACAGCGAAGCGTTCTTCGTCGCAGTGCTAAGCTGTACTAAACTTCTTGAGTATTCAAAATCAGTTCGAAGCCAAATCATTTCGAAGATCGGTTTGTACAAGCTAAAGTGGTTTCTCGGTTTCTTTTTGCAATGTCGTCGGAAACGTCTCTTGCATGGCAGCTCGCTCTGTACTTCTACGGGTACATTCACAAATTGAGCACGTCTGCCGTATTATCCAGTGCCGTGAGGTGCCTACGTATACACATTAAGGGAAGGCGAGGAGAAATGAGTCGTTCTTCAATTTCATTGAGCTTGGGCAAAGTGCCAGGAAATGTGTGGTACTTGTAGCCGTTACTCACCCACAAATCCCGCATTTTGCCGGCAATAACCGATATGCTATCTATGGACAGCGTCTTCATTTCTAGTGTAGCAGAGGTGAGTAGTGGGGCATGCCCAATTTCTTTGGTGCATACCCGCTAGGAAATAATGAAATAAGGGGAATTTTAATGGATCGTTTTGATTTGTTAAACAAAACATATTGAGAACTAACCGACAACCAAACCAAGGAAAGTGTTGGGGGTGTTATTTGCAGCAGTTGTGATATAAATGCGGAGAAATTAAAGTGGACGAAAAGATAACTTGCCGATGGCAAGAACCGAATCATGCAACGTGACACCAGCAGGCAGAAAAAACTGGGGACGGGCGAAGAATGTAGGGAAGGGTCTGTCAGCTCCACTAACGTGAAACCTGCGGAGGGGCGAAGCATGCAGGGTGCGCCGGTGTTTCCCACAGCAAATCACTGCTAATGGCAATGAGAGACAGAAGAAAGATTAGACACAGAGACCCGCAATCCGCTTTTAGTTAACGTGCACGCTGCGAATCTTTATTGTTTAACTACGCTCAAGAGAAAACTCCCACCGGCACTTCATTGCAGGCCAACATCCAGTGCATATATATATACTGGGTTGCCGGTGAACGGTTGTTCAGCGCGAGCAGGTGGTTTTTTTTAATAAAGAAACTCGCCAGCAGACACTGCCTGCGTCGGCGTTGTCTCTCGGGGGCGAAGGCGCGTTCTCGTTCCGTGCGAGCTAGTAGTTCAGCGTTCATCGCAGGAAGAGCGTTGAACGTTGAACCACACAGCGAGCGCTGAGGCGGTGGCGCCCTCTCTTGCGCTCAAGCAAATGGACGACGGACGACGATTTTCTGTTTTAATATTGCACTATGTATGAATATCTGAGTAATGAATAATTACTTTGCCGAAGGTATATTTTGCCTTAAAAAATTTTCAGACCCCTGATGCTTCTAAAGCTTACGAGAAAAAATCACAAATTTGAGGAAATCACCATTTCGGTCTACATTGAGACGCAAATTAGACCACGTGGTGCTCCTATTAAAAATCAGATTTAGACCTCCATCGAAACAATATAATTAGTTCTTTTATATGCGCTATTACTTTTTAGGAAGAAAATAATTTTTGAAGTTCCCCACTGACGGCAAGGGGGAGCTTAAAAAATTATGCAAAGTATTGCTGTCCGAGATGAGCCTTTCAGCTGAAACAATTCAGCCCAATCCTGGGAATACGTTAGGATTCCTGGGCGTTTACAGATATAAATATATGTTCTTTAGCCGGTGAGGTATCTGTCGCCATGGCAGCGTTTACATTTGGAGTCAAATAACTGCTCGAACTATTTTTTTATTTTAATATGAGAGAGATGTTACGCGTTGTTCGACAAGTCCTAATAGCCAGTCTATACTCCATCAACCATCCCAAGTAGATTATACTGACAAATGCATATATTAAGCGCTTATTCAAGGTTTGTACACTGACTACCTATAATAAATGAAACTGAAGCCAGTGCTTACTGGAAGGAATAACAAAGGATGTGAACGCGACTGGCTGCCACTTTTATTATTAAAAGCTTCGTGTATTTTCGAACTACTAACGATTATTTTTCTAGTGCTTCTTTATTTTTCTTCTATTTCTTCGACAGGTTATGCCCCTATGTGAGATACAGAAGCCGATGACGACGGAACCACAGCGCGTGCCTGGAAGCTTCTTCTTCTCAACACCAAAAGAGGTGGGCGGCGATAACGTCCTCCTTAATGCCCTCAACGAATTAAATTTTCCGCAATATATTACAAATTGGCTGTACGAATTTTTAAAAGATAGAAAATTTTATTTCTCCCAACGAGGCGTTTCTACGTCTAAGTATAGTCAAACGAGAGGTGTTCCCCAGGGCTCTGTTCTTTCACCTGTTTTATTTAATATCTTGTTAAGTTCGATTCCACTGTGTGATAAGGTGCAAGTGTATGTATACGCAGATGACATTGCGTTTTTCGCATCTGATTATGACATACATTTACTCCATTCAACGTTGCAATCATATTTAGCAACATTAGACTCCTGGTTTGAAGATATTCGAATGCAACTAAATGTTACCAAAAGTGCCATAATTGTTTTTCCTTTACATATGCCTGTTAATATTTCTCTTCACTATCGGCAAGAAAGAATTCCCCAAGTGGACTGTATTAAATATCTGGGAGTAATATATGATGAAAAACTGAGCTGGCGTAGCCACATTGAACATGTTAAAGCTAAGGCTACACGCGCTGTCGGAATGATAACTAAACTTGGTCGGCTCCGTTCCGGGCTACGCAGAGATACTCTGATCATGATTTACCGTATGTACGTTCGCCCGATTCTTGAATTTGGTTGCGTGCTTTTTTCTGGTGGGCCAGCATACAAGATTAATCCTTTGGTTCTCTTAGAGCGCCAAGCTCTTCGGAGTTGTCTTGGTGTTCCTAAATTTACAGCTAATAGCGTGTTGTATCAAGAAGCTCGGGTACCCACTCTTGCTTGCAGATTCCGTATTTTGACAGTTAAAACATATTTAAAATTATATGAAGCTACTCCAAGACGGTTGCAATTCGTATTTTTGGCTGAATCGAATGCTTTTTTCAATGAGCACTGGTCCCGTCTTCATAAACCTCAGATTTTGTTTGTTCAAACACTGCTGGAACCCCTAAATGTTAATATCTCCGAAATCATTCCATTAGATAAATCAATATCCAATGTAAAAATAGAATTCGACGACATATTCCCAGCGAATGCGAAACTCTTGCCCTCTAAGTACTTAATTGGCGTATTCGAAGATCACCTCTTACAATTAGGAATTAATAATGTAATTGCAACAGATGCATCCATGAATGATAAGAGAGCAGGTGTGGGTATCTTCTCCCAATCATTATCCTGGTCATATTCTTTACGCCTTCCAGATTATACTCCTATATTTGAAGCGGAGTTAATGGCAGTTATTTTAGCCCTTCAAAAACTTCCCGCAAATCATTCGACAGCTGTTATAGTGACCGATTCATTATCTGTGTGTTCGTCCCTCACTACAACTTCGGAGTCAGTTATTCTAAACACATTCAGGTCATTAATCCCCATAAACATTCGCCTAGTGAGGCTCATATGGGTTCCAGGTCATCGTGGAATATTTGTAAACGAGATGGCTGACTCACTGGCGAGAGTATCCCTTGAAGGCCCAGTTTTGTCAGTTATGCCTCCTACAGCTTATGTCACAGCGGCGAGGTTCAGAAAATTTTCTCTTATTGAAGATTCAGAAAAGATTAAAATACCGAATTCAGAATATTCACACTTGCAATTTCCGTGGGATAATAAATGGTGTCCCACGCGTAAATTGGAAGTATCCATCACTAAATTAAGATGTCGTATTCCCCCGCTTAATTTCTACTTAAACAGGTCTGGTCTGGTCCCATCCCCTTTGTGTCCCAACTGTAACGAACCCGAAAATATCGACCATTATCTACTAAGATGCCACCGTTTTAAAAACCAAAGGAAAAAATGCTTTGAAATTTTATTTAAAAAATTAGGAATACCACTAAGTACTCTAAATATCCTCTCCTTTGGGGCTGCTTCATTGGAATTCAGTAAAAGGAACGTCTGCGGGGCCCTCTGCGAATTCCTGATTGACACGATGAGATTACCTTGCTAATCCTTTGTTTATCAATTTATTGTTTCCCATCCCCTTTCCCCGAAAACAAAATCTTACTTATTTCGTTATTTCCTTTTCTTGTGTCACGAAAATCACCTTATTCTACTTGAAAAATGCCACCTTTCCCTTTCCCTGAGTTTCTTTGTTAACCCAATGTTCCAATTCACTGTAACCGCCGGCTTCTTGGCCAATCCCCCGGTGTGGGTGTGAGCCAAATGCAAGGAACAAGCAAGCAAGCAAGCAAACGTCCTGCAAGAAGCAATTTGAGCACAAGTCGGTGAGCTATGACGGGAGAGAGCCTGTACGCAAGGCAGCCCAACAGGCCTTCAGTTGCACACGCTCTTCGGTACGGCGACTCCAGGCGAAAACTCCTCTTGTTTCGTCTCGACGCGAGAGGTGGACTAGTGGCGCCGTTCACTCCCTCCTCTGGGCCGCGCAGACGTCAGCAAAGGAAAGGAGCTCGACAGCGCTGTCGAAGCCAACAGGGCTTGATGAAGCTGCAGGCAACGCCACGACCAGCCGGAGGACGTGCGAGTGGCTGGGCCCGTGTTGTGTCTGATGTCTTCCGGAAGTTACACCTGTACGAGCAGAGCGTTGACGGCGACAGTGAAAGGGACGTATTGGGTGAGCGCATTCATTGGGAGATGACTTCGCTCAAGCCACCCCGTCGGCCGCGGCTGGGTCCACGAGGTCCTGAGCTGAGCGTCGTCTTCCATGGCGGTCCCTCTGGACTACACGCTCCCCAAGACACCTTCTACGAGCTGTTGCTGAGAGGCCGCACTCGTTGGAGGGGTCGACTCTCTCAATGACTCCAATACCCCGGCGATGCATCTCCGTAAACTCGCACAGCTGGCAGCGTTTTGGAGACTGCGGAGGCCTCTTTCGTCTTGGAGTCGTATGGCGTTGGTGTGCTGGTGCTACTGCCGGGCAGCACCAACGCCACTTCAATTCTTTTATACATTATACCATAGTCCTATTCTCGTTGCAGAACTTCTGCTTTTTGTATTCTTTTAATTATTTTTCTATCTATATGAAATAAATGACAACATTTTGTCTAATCGATGTGTGATTTATAGGCGCATGCGTGGTCTCTCACCGTGACTGGTGCATGCCGAAGGAGAGACCGTGTGCAATTTCGAAGTGCGCTTGTACTTATTTCGCAGACCGTGAATAATTTATCGAGTGCAGGAGGTAGCCTTGCTGAGCAAGTACCTGTAATTGGTCTATATCCGCATGCACAGGAAGAGGGTGTCCGCTTGCCCTATATTGAGCAAAACGCCACGTTACGACATATACAAGCATGATATCTGGAACAGAAGGTGAAGGCGTAAGATTCATTTTATGAAACTTCCCAGAATGCTTTGCGACGACTAATTCCACTTTTCTAAATGAATATTTACGTGGCTATTTTTATATTGGGGTGTGGTTAGAATAACGACACATGATGCAGTAAATCTGGTTAAGATTCGACTTTCGATTTGGTGGAGCTATGCCCAAAAGAGATTTAATGAACATGCATGCGCAATATAAACGGATTCTAGAATTTCTTTTATGGCGGAAGTCTTTAACCGTCTTATCGCTGAATTATGCTTGTCAGAAGAAAGTACCAGTTGACAATGGTTGGTTGTAAATTCCTAACGTAAACGTAAACTTAACGTAAAGTTAATTAACGTATAGTTAATGAATTTCTTTTGGACATCGAACACGGCCACAAAGCGTTGATGTGTTCCACCACGCGGAAACTCATTATTCTGCTCGCTCGGGACGGACAACACCCTAACTTTTCAGGCGTCGAAGTAATTTGCAAGAACATCTAGTACAGAAGCAGGAATGAACTTAAACAGACGCAGCCAATAACACAATGCTACGGACCGCCCCAGGAACCAAGAAAAAAAAAGTTGGAGGACGCTTGAGCTTCGCTTTCAAGAGTAGAACGCGATAGCTTAAGCGGGCCCCGTGCGCATCGCCTTCTCAATTCTTAGCCTGGCTTCGGTTCTCGGTGCATGCCTCAACCGTGCCGTAGGAAAATGATCGACTGTGCGCGTAACATTGGCCGTTTCAAGCTATCCTAGAATGTCTACTGCAAGTACAGTTGCTAAGTGCCCACTATGCCACAATCCGTCACGTGATCACGTGTGTGATCACGTGACGACTACCGCTCTGTGCAATCACGTGACCAGAAGCGCTCGCACTGCTCCGTCGAAAGGGCTTGAAGCGGCTGAGCCCGCTTGCCGAGAGAGAAGAGCAATCGAAAAGAAACAGCCGAATGCGAGGCCTGCCCTCCTTTTCGACGAGCCGAACGCGATGCCGTCTGCGAGAGCGCGCTAGAGCGCTCCAAAACGACCAGCCGAAGACGCCATTATTCTTCTGGTTTTAATTTGTCATCTCTTCGTGTGCATTTTACTGACGTCAAATACGGGACAAAAATTGCGTCACTGATGTGTAGGTGGACCTTTGCATAAAACACTTTCGTGTTAAAAATTTTCCTTATCTTCACTCCTTTTCACTGCAATAATGAATCAGAAAAGCATCCATTGATCACACGTGAGGAATAAACGTTCCACATATGAAAGAGTGAGATGACTAGCCGTTTTGCCTGACTAGTGTTTCATTGCTGAAACTGCTCTGCTGATACTATTCTGAAGCGCTGAAACTGCTCGTTCTAGGCGACGTATGCTTGTAAAATGCGCTGTACCATGATTTTGAAGGGTTCGATGTCGAGAGAAACCAACATGTACTTCAGACGCAGTGATGCCAACCCTGGAGATGTATTCCTACATCTAGCGTTGTTTCTCTCTTTTGAGAATATGGCGTCTTTCTGGTTAAATATAGGAATTTTTGTGAGCCTTGGGGAATGATACGTTACGTGGCCTATTAATACGCATTACCGAGTAATCACGCATTTACAACTAAAAATATCGTAAAACTGCTTTCTGATTTTCATTTTAAAAAAAAACGCTGGCGTTCAGCTGAGCCGAGAGAGGGCGACAGAAGTTGTGACGCCAGGTTTTAGTTGCTATGGCTGAAACGGTTTTAGTTTCTATGGCTGAAACGGAGTAGAAAGAGAGCGAGAGTAATGACTGAAAGATCTAGCAGAAAGGGAAGTCGATTTAAAGTTTAATGTACAGAAGGCGGGTTTCAGTCAACAAAAAAGCCCTTGCATTTCTACTAGCATAAAACGTTGACTGCGAAGGTAGAAAATCGACCGCCACCTCGCTAGCTTCAAGCACAATAAAAGCGCCGCATCTTGCAATCCAGTCGCACGCTGATATATACGAAGCTTTCTTATACGAAGCTGATATACACGAAATGCAAAGCTTTCGAATCGAAAGTCGTAATAAGATGAATTTGCAATAAAATAGCGTAAATCACTCTCAAGGTTCGACCGTTCATAGCGCGTGGTGCGATCACGGTACTAAAAACTCACAGCGTCCCTTATGCATTTGCGGAAGATTGTTTGTTTGTTTGCCTAAGATGACTCAAAGGCGAAAGCCATGTTCTTTTTCTTCAGTTGATGTATTGTTCGTTCCCCGCCCCCTCCAAATGTTTTGTGGACGAAACGTGGTTTTGCACTGCCTCGAAAATCGGTGGCATTTCAAGCTTTCTGCACAGCACCTAATTCTGCATTGCCTCCGTATTCGGCCCACGGATCACGGAGGCAATATATACAAAGCGACGATGTCATTTGAGTGCGTCATTATGTCACGTGACGTTATGACGTCACAAATTTTGGCGGTCTCTTATTTTATGACCACGTAATAAGGGGACGCTATCACGTTATGATTTTTTGCAGCAGTCGTGCTGACGCTGCCGACGCGGGAGGCCGACGGCCAGTTTTCACGTTTGATGAGGAATGTTTCGCCTTAAGATATTCAGTCTTGTTACAGCGCGGTAAAGGATAGCTATAACCAGCCAATGGGCCAAAAGAATGGCGGGAAAGAGCTGTCTTTCTCCTCTGACTGGACACATTCGCCGATTGTTCATACTGTTTACCAAGCTGTACTATCTGTGTCAAATGAAACACGAACAGCGGAGCGCGTTGCTCAAGCATTAGGAACTGTATAGTGCGCGCCATCCTGTCATCACTATTGACAGGCACGCATACCCGATCTGACAGCACTGGGCGATCGAAAGCATGAATGAGGCTCACGAGAGGCAAACCGCATGAGTCTATCTATCTCTACTCATAAGGGTGCGAACTGTACCACGCGTACCGCTTCTGGCGTTCTATTCGGAGCCGATAGTACGCGTAACAAGTATTAATGCGCTTCAAACTCGCCCAATCTACGGTAGTTGTCCGCAATAACACGCTGGCCGATGAAGTTATCAGATTTATTTTGTCGGCAGACGTTTTTTGTATGTGACTACAATTGGGAGAGGAGCGTGAACTTAATTTCAAGGCTGTTTACACAACGCTAAATTTTGCGAATAAGCCGTAAAATTGATCGCGCTTCGCTTCCAAAGCAGCGCAGACTCTCTTTAACTTGCTTGGCGGGGCGTTCACGCATCCACGCAAGTTATTTCAACGCCATCCAGCCCAGTAAGTGACGCTACGAACTCGGTGGCATGATCGTGACAGCGATGGCTCTGTGTATATAGAAGATATGTTAAATTTTAACGTTTTTTAGCCTCCTGTAATGCTAGCAGCCATCTAAAGAACTATCATTAGAAGAAAATACAGCTAGTAGTCGAGGAACGACGTGCAACGCGAGTAAACTACAACGAAATTGTTGTTGTTTTAGAAAGAGCCTAGGAGACGACAAAAGTCTAGTCCACGCCTTCGCATCACCGGATGCGTCCCCTCTATAACAGGGCGGTGACATGTGTTCCTCCAGGCTCGAGAAAAAAATTAGAAAAAGCCTTTTTTTTCTCGCCCCCCCCACCTTTCTTTAGGTTGGCATATTGCCTTGTCTACTACGATTAAATCAATGTTACTACAGAGAAAGACAAAAATATGTTCACAGCCCAGTTCTCTGCCCCTTACGGCAGAGTCTACTCACTTTTTACACTATTTATTTTTTTCCTTTCTCTCTAGTTTTCTACAACCATTAGTCTAGCCGTCTCTTACTTATTGCTATCGCGGTCTTGTTCAGCTTTCCAAGGTTGTCCCTAAAACCCAAGGCTTCAAGGCTGCATGGGCTTTATGGGTTCACCGGCGCGCCGTTCGCAGCGCCGTCATCGGTGGCGCACGAGGCGAATACCGCATCTCTTTCAGCATTAGTGTAGAACAGTTTCTGGGTGATACCTGTGTGGTATACGCTTTTTTAGAGCGCCGAAATCATTGTAGTCCTGAAAATTGAAATGTTATTATAACTTATTAAAACAAAATTACACCATTTCCCACTAAAGGGAACCACGTGGTGATACGAAGCAGCGTGTGGGTAAACTTAACGTTCCGTTCATCACGGGCACCTTGCCCGATGTTAACGCGTCCTTGCAAGTCGGGCACACGATGAATTCACTGTAGTTGCTGTTGCTGTTACTCGTCCCAAACTCTTGTTGGAGCACGCCACGCGGTTTCATCGTGCGTCTGCAGAATCTCGTTCCCCGACGCCATCACATGAATCGTGAGAGAGTGTAAGGGGGAGAGGCCACAGCGTCTTACCCAGCCCTTACACAGACCCGAACGTGCCAGCGCGTGCCAGCACACATGGTTTTGTCTGCGTTACGCCAAGCTAGGACAGCATACGGCAGCCCGGGCCCCTAAAGTGCTCTGCACGTATCATCATTAAGACGGTCGAAGAACAAGAGGAAGAAGACTTCTACTTGGCGCGAGCGCGCGCTCAGATGGCTATGCTAGGTGGGCGGTCGCCAATGGAACTACGGACACAGCCCAGCGCAAAAGCGGCTTCGCATCTAATAATGTACTTCTTGTCCAATCTGTCCCGTTGGGCAGTAACACCGAGTTGGTATTGAGGACAATCGAATGGGTCATCATCTTAGTCATTATCACCATCATCTTACTTTATAACGCACGAACACCTCGTGAGGTTCGCTCGCGCATTCGAACGCTCTGACTGAACAGGTGCGCGCACTTCGCTAAATCGCCGGGAACTTCCTCGGTGCAGCAGCTGAGATGGACCTCGACGAACTCAGCTGTACCGAAAACCGTGGTGCTTCAAGTTTCGTGACACCCTCTAGATTCGATAAGGCAACTTTGGCGTCAGAGTCAGCCCGACGTCTTCTTAGGACGGGGTGCGTACCCAGCTGGAACGCCCTCCACGAAGGCACCCTGGTGAAGAGGGACGCTGAGGTCAAGTCACGGAAGCCGGTGGAGGAACTCGATTGCTGCCAGCGCCGAAACCAAGCGTGCGACCTCTCCCAGAGGGACCAGTGCGGCCAGAAGTACGGGAACGTGCACGCCCCTCGTGCCTTGCAAGGAGTTGGGTTTCAGCCAGCGGCCACATACAGGGACGGCGAACACCTCCTGATCAACAGGTACAGTTTAGCTTGATAATGATTGTTGGATTAAATGAAACACTGCATACGTGCTACCCACGGAAATGACCACTGTCACTCTTTTCAATATTGTGGGAAAAAAATACAACGCCTGTGAATAAGTGGCTTTTGCAGACGCTAGGTGTATATCATTTGACAGCAGTAATGAACATAAGCGCAGCGCTATGCAGGATGTTGGTTAGTATATTATTTCATGTTCTACACCTAATTGTTCATGGGGAAATTTTGATGTTAGCAGGAGCCCCATTTAGGGTTAGAGCCTACTCTAGATTAAGGGCGCTAATTTCTGCTGTAAAGGTTATATTAAGACACTTTGTGCGCACAGAAACCAGGAACCAATCTACTTATATTCTGGCGTTTCAGCCCTTCGTAATATTAAGACGTCTTCGTGCCGCTTGGCTGAATACGTAACTCATCACTTGTGATGAGCCACGTGATACAGGTAAAGCATTAACAGCCACGTGTCCAGACATTCATAAGAATATTGTGTTTAAGTATTACCATTCGCATAATCTAATGGCATGCCCTAGCACGATGTCTCACGGGAACTGGCTCCTCTTCGCTTTCTTTGAAGTGTCACGTCGAGTTTAGCGCTGCTTTAATCTTTGAAGTATATGCTCTGAAAATTAGTAATTTTATTTTTTAAAGCCTCCTTCAGTGTGTTCTTCACAACGTGCAGTTGCTTCTATTCATATTTCTCGCGCCGGGAACCATTCATACATTATGTGTTTTTCATCTCGATCCGAAGTCACCCTCCCCCATCAGAAGGCCATCTGAAATAATTTCCCCTTAAATGGTTTATACAGTGCCGAACCAACCAACATGTCTGTTTCCGTATATAAAGGCAACCCCTCGGCGATGGCTAATGCCGTTGGCAATAGTTCTGTGTCTTACACTGGGCGGGGGGGCGGGAGACGTCTTCCCCCCCCCCCCCCCGCTTTTTGTTCCGTTTTTCTTCCGCGTTGCTTATGACTCACCCAGTCGTCACGGTGGCCTCTCGCCCCCCTCCCCCACCCCTTCTCCCTTCTGGAGGAGAGGGCACGGAGCATATACACGCGATAGCTAAGGAAATCAGTTCCAGCCTTGAAGAAGACAAGTCCACTTATCGAAACGTCGGCTCGAGCACCCACCCCCTGTTTACGGATTTTTTCATCGCAGCTTCCATCTTCCACTTCCTGCCGTTATGTGGGGGGAGAAGTATGAAATATTGAGAAAATTGAATGCTAGTAATTTTCACGCACTTCAAAAACGCATGAAATGTTGAAGAAAACCATGTATCACAGGCAATGTTAATATAAATATCAGAAAAAACTGTTGCATTTCATGGCTTTCGGCAGGCCTTCATGTTTCCCCACTTCTTTACGATCAATATTTTTTTACTCCAGTGATTGAAGTACCGCTGATATAGAAGCTTGCGTTTGTGATGGCAGGGCAGATATTCGCTGCGGAAAAGCCATCGGGCGAGATAGTTTATTTTTTGCCGCATAATATTGCGAAGCAGGTGTTCAATGCGCCAATGGTTTTCGGATATTGTTCGTACTTATTTGTCTCAATATTTGAGCTTGGAACAGACTGAATTGTGTCCAACGATGGCAACCTCGCAGGAAATCTGCAGAAGAGACCTCTACTCCACCCCACGTGCAACTCCAGAAATGCGCTTCGGGCCTGCGTGTGAGGTAAGCGTTTCGGCGAGAGATACGAGAGCCAATAATGACTCGCAATTCTGTCCGTGGCACATAACAATTGTCAATGTTAACTCTCGTATGAAGGATACGCAATCGTAACGTCGACATCTTACTCAATATTGGTTGAAAGCGCGATGGCCTACTCCCTTTATGTGTGAAGTACTCATGTTAAAACGTAAAGAAACCATTCCTACGACTTTCAACACCGAAGAACAGTGTTGAAGCGGTTAAAGAAGCCGACGAGACATTCCAGTCTCGCTTCCTTTAAACTCACCTGACATTGCCGCTCCGTGAAAAAGAGCATCGTCTCGACGCTAAAAAAAATACTACAAACAAAGCAAGATAGTGCAACCAGATTGACAAAATGGAACAAAATGCAACTAGTATACAGCGAGATCTAGGAGCTGACAATATATCTTAGTCCGCTAATGTTCAAAGAACTTCTTGAGGCGTACGGCGTGGACTATTTCAGGTCGCGCGTCGCCGTTGGGATTGTGTGACTCCATCAGGGACAATTTCGTAGACAAAGGCCCGAGTCGTTGGGTTATCTTGTAGGGTCCGTAATACCGGCGCAGAAGCTTCTCCCTCAGCCCCCGACGGCGAATCAGTGTCCACACCATAATGCGATCACCGGGCGCGTACTCTAGGTGTCGTCGTCGTAGGTTATAGAGTCGGGTGTCAGTGTGCTGCTGCTCTTTGACGCGCGTTCGAACGAGCTGGCGGACTTCCTCGGCGCGTTGAAGAAAGCCGGCGACGTCAGCATGCATGCTCTCGTGGTCGGCGTGCGGCAGCATCGCATCCAGTATGGTCGCTACTGGGCTGCAGAAGACAGGCTCGAAAGGTGTCACCTTTGTTTTCTCCTGTGGTGCGGTTTTGTACGCCAACGTAACGTACAGGAGAATATCATCCCAAGTCTTCTGCTCGACGTCGACGTACATAGCGAGCATGTCGACGAGGGTCTTATTCAAACGCTCCGTGAGGCCGTTTGTCTGCAGGTGGTCGGCTGTGGTTCGCCGATGCATAGTGTGGCTCAAGCGTAGGATCTGCTGCGTGAGCTCTGCAGTGAATATCGTACCTCTGTCGGTGATAAGGACCTCGGGTGCGCCATGACGGAGCGCGATGTTCACGAGATAGCTAGCGACCTCGGTTGCATTGCTGGACGGTAATGGCGTTGTCTCGGCGTAGCGTGTCAGGTAGTCTGATGCTACCGCTATCCACTTGTTCCCGTACGTCGACGTCGGAAAGGGGCCAAGCAGATCCATCCCTATTTTCTGGAATGGTTTCTCCGGTGGTTCGATTGCTTCCAGGAGGCCGGCGGGCCTTGTAGGTGGTGTTTTCCGACGTTGGCAATCTCGGCAGCTTCTCACGTAGCGCGCGATGTCCACGTTCAGGCTAGGCCAATATTATTTTTCTTGGATTTGTCGCATAGTTCGAGTGAACTCCAGATGCCCTGCAGTCGGCTCGTCGTGATATCCCTCTAAAATCTCTTGCCGTAGATTGACTGGCACCACGAGCAGCTATGCGGTTTTGTGAGGCTGTTACACTTGTCTTCGTCCAGGCAGCAACGAAGACAAGTGCACTTGCCGAACGTTGGCTCCAGCGCCATTCCCTGTTCAAGAATATTTTCACGTCATAAAGTTGGAGCTGTAATTTTCTTGACGTGTGCTAGTGAAAACTGTCTCCTGCATGCAGTAGTCTGTGTTCAGTGATGCTGTTTGTACACATAGTTGCAGCACTTCTTCCGTATTAAGAAAAAGAATGTTGAACAGGCTTTTAACATTGTGGAAGAGGAAGAGGTGGGGCAAAAATTGCAAATGAGCACATTTGCGATGGTTTGAAATCTGCAAATGCACATGGATATACTTATGCACACCCTTGCAATCATTTAATAATATCGCATGAGCGTCAACCACAGGATACGGTAGTTTCTAATATAGGCGACAATCAACGAAACCAGCGACGCGACGATCAGCGTCACACCTCCTTTCTGAACGTTTATTTGCACAGATAAGTCTGATGGTTCGTATGCATCTCTAAGCAAACACTGTAGCAGACGGCGCTCGCGCACGATTGAAATCAGTCTGTGTGTTGTCGTCTCTTCTTTTTGTCTCTGTCTCGTTCGCGCGACTCAACCCTTAAGGGAGCTCTGCCCATGCGCATCATGCAGGCAACCTCGTTACATCTCGCCTATATTAGGCGCTACCATGTCCAAGGGTCAACGTCCGGCGATATTATTAATATATTATAATATCTGGGGTTTTACCTCCGAAAACCACGATATGATTGAGTGACGCCGTAGTGGAGGGCTCCGGAAATTTCGACCACCTGGGGTTCTTTAACGTACACCTAAATCTAAATACACGGCGGCGATATTATTAATACATTGCAAGGGTGGACATTTAGTTATTTGAATATGGTCAAAATATAAAACCATGTTGACAGTTTAAAATAACAGAGGGCTTAGCTAGTTGGTGAGCATTCATGTTGAAGAGACAGGGCGTGCAAAGACGGACACAAGAGAGAAGTCAAGACATCACAAATGCCGTACTAACAACTGAAAAGGCGCACAACTGAGGAAAAGAAAGAAAGCACGAAAACATATCCGCGCATGCCCAAGCAATAGGGAAACCTATCAATCCGGCGCGCGTGGAGGTCTACGTGATAGATACCCATTCAGATACTCGATTTCTTCTTTATGCAGGTTAATCGATGGTTGGCTCACGCATGCGCAACCACTATTATCGATATGACGTTTGTGGTGTCTTGACTCCTCTCTTGTGTCGGTGTTGCACGCCCTGTCTCTTTAGCACGGTGGCAGTGTATGCTCTTTGTAATCAGTTATTTTCTGCGTGTTGTCTATTCGTGGCGCTCTAGTTAAAAGTGACTTATTGCGTAGGTAATTTTTGGGTCTATTCAGTTCTCGAACCAGCAAACGAAATTCAACTTGCATTCTTCAACGAGCTCAGACTATATCCTAATGCTCGTGGTTTCAAACTTATGCAATACCGATAATGGTGTTTCGCGTTTAGCACATTTTCAGCCACCCTGGTAGCATAGCAGCTATGGTGCTTCCATGCTAAGCTCGAGGGCTCTGCTTTAATTATCGCCATGGTGAACGGATTTATATGGGGCCGAAGTGACAAAAAACGCCAGGCCTGCGCTGAAACCGCAGCACAGTCACAGCGAAAGCTGGAAGATCGGCGTTTCCAGAGGCCGTTGTAAGCTCTTTTGGGGCTACAATACAAGTACACTAGAAAGGTACCCACTACGCCATAAATCACAATTTTTGTGAAGTTGGGAAGCACCTACTAAGCCATTATTCGTCATTCTGCGGAGAAGAGGGGCACCAGCTACACGTCTCTGATGCATTCTGTGCACTTTATTGACGCGACGACTGATGACGATGGACAATTATGGCTCAGCCCTTTGTAATGGGTTGGAAGCTTTAAACGCCCTACCAGTTACGTAATTTGCATTGGGTGACGCCCGGTCGCTATTTCCCTCTCCCGCCATGCTGTATAACATAGGTTGACGTGGGAGAGAGCCGGGGGGGGGGGGGGGCGCAGAACTTTACTGAGACCCCGAGGAAATGGATCCTGCGCTTATGAGCTTCCTTGGCAACCAATACAAGTGCACTTGCGAGGAACCCACTACGCTATAAATCATTGTAATTTTACTGAGACCCCGAGGAAATGGATCATGCGCTAATGGCCTTCCTTGGCAACCACTACAAGTGCACTTGCGAGGAACCCACTACGCTATAAATCATTGTAATTTTTCAGAAGTTGCGCAGCAGGCACTGTGCCATTTTTCGTCATTCGGCGGAGAGCCGTGGTACCTGCTAAGCGCATGTAGGGCCTTATGCGCACTTTGTTGATGCTGTGCCTGATGACGACGAAGAATTATGGCAGAGCCCTTTGTAATGGGTTGGCGCCCAGCCACGGTGGTCTAGTGATTATGGCGCTCGACTGCTGACCCGAAGGTCGCGGGATCGGATCCCGGCTGCGGCGGCTGCATTTTCGGTGGAGGCGAAAAAGTTTGAGGCCCGTGTACTTAGATTTAGGTGCACGTTAGAGAACCCCAGGTGGTCGAAATTTCCGGAGCCCTCCACTACGGCGTCTCTCATAATCATATGGTGGTTTTGGGACGTTAAACCCCAGATATTATTATTATTATTATTTGCAATGGGTTGGAAGCGTTCAACAACCTACTCGTTGCGCAATTCGCATTGTGTGACGCCTGGTTACAGAATTCGCGTTGTGCGACGCTAGGTGCTTATTTTACTCTTCTACCACGCTATATTGCGTATGCTAATGTGGTTCCTTCCCGACATGAAGCCTGTATAGGACCTTTTTGCAAAGCAGTTTCAAGCACCGGCATGGCTCAGAGGTTGAATACTGGGCTCCCACGCAGAGGGCTCAGGTTCGAACCTCGTTCCATCCTGGAATTCTTTTCTTCTTTCGTTTTTTTTTTCTTATTTCGAGCGATACTGGTTACCGACACCGGCGGCGGCGGCGGCGGACAACTACGGCGCCAAAAACGGCCGGTGAAATGATCTCATAACAGCTTTCGCTGTAAAAAAACTATGTACATATAGTTAGAGGCGGGTTAAAAACACCAGATAATCAAAGTTAATACGGAGCCGCCCACCATAATGTGCTCACAATCAATGCGTCCTTTACGTACGTAAAGCGGCATAATTTTTGACACAGTATCCTGTGTGATTCAAAGTCAATTAAGCAGCAACCTATTGTTTTATTTTGAATTGATGCCCCACCCACACTTTAGCTCCATTTTTGCTTTGGCAGGCAGCGACCGCTTCAGTATGCACCAAAACGGTGGTCAAGACCTTCAACGCCACCCAACGGCGACAGGAAGCACCATTGGCCTACACAGGATCGCAGCAATGGGAACAGACAGCGGACGCCGCAGATTCCTGGTGCCGCCCATGAAGCTTCCCAGTCTTTTTGGCGGTGGTGGCTGGCACCTGCTATGTTCCATTGCACCTGATTGAGCTGGTCAAGCAGTCAACGCTGCCGTTGGGACCAGCTGCACATGGGCGGAATGGACTTGTGTGGTACCGTGCTATGACCGTCGGCTGCAGGCACGGTTTGCGCGCATGGAAGTTGCCTGGTCACACGCGTTCCGAGAAATTACTGCTGACACATTCTGCTGGCTACTACCATCGACTGTCACGATCAGGTAGCCGAAGAACGGGCATTCCCTTGTTCGGAAGCTATGTGACATGATTCTAAACGGAACCGTTCTGCTTCAGCCGGCCACGATTTCTTTTCTAGTTTTTCATTATTTTGCGCTGTGTTCTTCTGAATGCAAATTTTGTGAGTTCTAATAATAAAGCTTTTCGTTTGTCACGTCTCGTTTTTTTTTTTTTTTTGCTGGATAAGCCATTTCATGAGCTCGTTTCGAGTGTCAGCAGCACGCACCTTACATACAAATGACTGCGTTTTTCGTTGCTAGACGAGAAGCATTGTCACTAATACTATAAGTGCCCTTATCTACGCTGTATGTGAAGACTTCCAAGTAAGACTCTACTTGTGTCTGTAGATTTGAGTTCTCTAAAGCAGAATTCTTTGCAATCGAATGAATAAGAAAACCGAAATGAGGTAGCTGTTCTCGCCATCGGTCGGAATTCACCATGTTGAAACTGCAAGAATTCATTTTTCTAGAAAGAAAACTATGCGTGTCTTTAACTAACTTAACGTCGTGAAGACCAATGTCCAGGGGAGTTGAGGGGCTAACTTCTACGTTGTTCTCCGTCGCAATGCACCAAACTACACAAGCATTGCAAAGCATTTCTAAGCCAGCAGATGTGTTTGTGCAAGCTAAAGGGTACTTTTTTGCAATGTCGTCGGAAATGTCTCTGGGATGGCACTGCACAGTAGTGTGAACGTCTATGAGCATATTCACGACTTGACCCCGTATGCCATATTGTGCACTGCCGTGAGCCAGTGTACGTATACTAATTAAAAGTAGGCGAGGAGAAAGGAGTCGTTGCTCATCCTCATTGAGCTTGGGTAAGGTCGAAGGAAGTGGGTGGTACTTGTAGCCTTTACTCACGCTCAAAGGCGGCGTTTTGCTGGCAAGCAAAAGGCTAAGCTAGCTGTACAGAGATTCTTCATTTTTAGTATAGCATAGGCCAGAAGTGGGGCTTGCCCAATGTCCGTGGTAGATACCCGCTAGGAGCAGTTTGTACATACCAGCTAGTTAAAGGGAGTTCCCTCATTTTTTGGGGACCGGAGGTAGGCAATGGGACATGCGCAATTTCTGAGGCACACAGCCGCTCACCCTTCTTCGCTATTCTGCGAACGTCGCTTTCCCGGATTAAGCTCGGCTTAACAGCTCGGCTGCGAAAGTACGAAAAAGTGACCTTTCACTCTGTGAACGCGGGCGATGCGCAGGCGAATCGGCGCTACCTTATTGTGCATTGCCCGTAGAACGTCTTCTACATCGGAGCATTTATTCTTTTCGTTGCGCCATTACGCATTCGCAAGAACTATCATCATCATGAATGACCTCTACCTTTTCAGCGCGTGAAACGCAATAACTCGGCCGGTGCGCCCTCTTCCTCCTCTTCCTCATCTTCTGCTTCGCTCCCCGAACATATGCGCCCTGTGCGCGCTCTCCAGCTGCGCCGATTTGTCCGGCGTGGGATGCAGTAGCTCGAATGGGCGAGAGAACAAGTACAGAGAGAAAGAAAGAAAGAAAGACAGAGAGAATCAGAAAGATACGAAGAAAGAGAAAGATAGAAATAGAGAGAAAGAAAGAGATGAAGGAGACAAAAGAAAACAAAACAAAGAGAAAGGAGTGCAGAGTGAGAAAGAGACAGAAAGGAACCGACAAAAAAGAGACAGGAAACAGAGAACGACAGAAAGAGAAGGAAAGACGGAGAAACAAACGAAGAGAGTGGAAGAAATAGCGAGAGCGAGAAAGAGATAGAAAGAAAGTGGAAGCGAGGGAGAGAGCGAGAGAGAAAGAAAGGGAAGAAAGCGGAAATAAAGTTTGAGCGAGAGCGAGACAAATAGAAAGAAACAGAGACAATTAAGAGATACAAAAAACAGACAGAAAGAGCGGAAGAAAGCAAGAAAAAAAAACAAAGAAACACGGAGGGCCGCTCAGCTCCGCTGTTCCTTCAGGCTTGGCAACACTAGTGCGAACCTGCCTTAATTTTTACGTCGACCAGGATGGCTTTGACACAAACGACGACGGTAATTTGACAATTGAAGCACTTAGGTTTGCACATATAAGGGGTTGAGCCATTACCCCTACCATCGGGAAATCAATTATACCCGGTCCTCGAGTGAGACGCGTTCGTGTTTTCTTGTGCGACTAGATGCCATGGTGGGTAATATAATTAGTGCACGAATTATTTCTGCACGCTTTATCATTCTCCGTATGCGCATTGCGTCTAGGTGGCATTGTTTGTGGGATCACACTCCACGATAGGGATATGAGCTTGCGCGTAAAGGAAGTCAGAGGGCAGACTTCGGTGATTCCCTAAGCTTTCAGACCACCCACTAAGACAGCAGCACTTTCCATATACCTCACTGGCAATATTGTTTATTTTGCTTTTCCTAGTGAAGACGACTGATGTTCACAATGTGGTTATTGACCTTGTTAAGAGTCCACTTGCAAGGCGCATGCAGTGTAAATCTATGTCATAATCTCACAACTGTGAATCGCTCGGCAAAAATACGTGTGTAGGTTAACGCCTTGCGCTGTTCTTGAGACGATCTTGTCAGAAGTGATGACAGGCATATTTTAGACGTCGTTAAATGCGAAGCATTCTTAGGTAACGAAAGGCATTTTGGCCGTTTCGATCTATCTATCTATCTATCTATCTATCTATCTATCTATCTATCTATCTATCTATCTATCTATCTATCTATCTATCTATCTATCTATCTATCTATCTATCTATCTATCTATCTATCTATCTATCTATCTATCTATCTATCTATCTATCTATCTATACGCCTACGTCTGGGTGCTCTCTTGGTCGCCTCCTTAACTTGGTGTAGACCTAAATTAGCATGAGAGGGTGAGAGGGTTTGACGAATATGACTGTCTGATCATGACATGAATAACTTGAAACCCTGTCGCATACGTCGTCAAACCCTTCCCCCCAGACACGTGTGGTGTGGCACATACCCGTTTACCAGGCGCAGCGGTATACGGATACGCGCCACAGGTGATTGATTGTTTATATCTACCCAGGAACGGCGGGAAGAGACATTGGTAATTGAAATGCGAGAGCGTGAAGACCGACATGGGCAGGGTTGACCCAACGAGTGCAAGTAACGAAAATTACGATCCCAGCAGAAATCGGAACCCAAGCATTGTGCGTGGCAGTCAGGTATTCTACCACGGAGCCAAGCCTGGTCTAGAAACTGCTTTGGAAAAACACGCTATACAGGCGTAATGTCGGTGCAGTGTCAATTGCGGTTGTCGTGCTTGCTTTCTAATTTTATAACACAGCAATAAACACCTAATATTTACTCCTACGACACAGGCATCATGTCAGGCTAATGTCAATTGTGTTTCTAGTGTTGGTTCCGTTTTACACCATTGTAATAAATATTACTTTTTTATTCCCATGATTGAGCAGGCGCAGCTTGACCTAGGAGGAATAGGCTAAGGAAAGTTACGCATGACAGTCTTATCATCACACCGTAAAGTGCAATTCGTTTCGACAATACTGATATATGGGCTCTAACGTGTATGCGGACGTTACGTCAGACCATAGGTTACCTTTTTAACGCCTGTGTAGTCGACGAGTCTGGTAAACCCACGATGTGCACACAACTACTACGCTCACAAAAATACGTCAATCCACCTCGTAACGCTGCCATCAAAGCCAAAATGTGCAGCATATAACTACTCGCTGACTGCTTCGCGTGAAACCGATTCCGAGAAGGCGTGGGACCTGCCGTTTTTTTTTCTTTTTGGTTTGTTGATTGCGCGGCAGCAATTTTATTGCCACAGCGATTAGATGGGAACTCTCAGCGGTTTTTTTCGTCGCGTCATGTTCCGAAGTCTAACTCGAAAACAGCGCCCCGAGCATCAGGTCTTCTACGCGCGTGTGGAATGCACGCAAGCGCTCGGGACGAACGCAGCTGAAGCAGAGATGAAACGAGCCGGCCATCTCACTCGCATGAAGGGTGCATGCAATAACATCTCCCCTCGTGCGAGGACAGCAGACGATGGTTCCTAAAGGAGTGAGGAAACGTCAAGGCCGGCTTTCCTCGGACGAAGGGCGCAGGAGTGTCGGTGCGAGGGACGGGGGGGGGGGGTAGGCGTTGCTCGAGCAGTAACTGCGAACTTTGCTCATTAGGGCGCTGTCACGAGCGCTGGCGCATACGCTATCTCGACAGACATCACGAGACGGCTCGTAAACTTCCTGTGCTCGCAACGCTTACTTCGCGTTTAGAGGACTGACAGCATGGAAACTACTTCGGTCACTGGAACGGCCATATTGCCTCAAACCAGCGTTTTGTCGAGTTGCGCGAGATCCAAAAGTGTTAGCGGCTAGTCTTGATTTGTATAACAGTCGAACTTGTTGCTATCGGATTCGTTACTTCGCCTTTGCGAAGAAATTGTGATTTCTTTAGTAATACTACACTCGCTTGCTCATTCTACACTCGTTGTTTTGGCGGCTGGCAACAACTGTCGCAATGGTGCCTATATATTTCGCGTGGTGGCTCAACGACTTCGCACAGCTGCGCATTTAGTCGATGCCGTCCTACGCGTATCGAAGTGAGAATGCGGGCTGACAAATGAGTTGGAATGCTCGCGCTGTTGACAAAATGTTTAAGTTTCGTAAGCTACAGTTAGTAATTGTTCAGGGGTATGCCCCTTTGTACAGGCCTTTCCATATTATTATCATTTCTTTACAGCTAATGTCAATGGTATCAGGTTGGCATCTCCTCGTTCGCCATTGTCATGGGTCGGAGTAGCGAAACTTTAAGCGATCTGCAAGCTTGTTCCGGAGTTACAGGTCCGCTACTTTGGAAAGCGTATTTTTGTGTGCTTCAAGCTACCACCGGTTTTAATTTCACCAGTGAAGCCTTGAGCAATCTGCTTACCTTAGCACGTTCTGAGCTAGTCTGTGAAAAAAACTGATGAAAATGGCCTCACCAGGTCGGAATTGGTCATTAGGGACCTGTCTGGCTGCCTCCATGTTGCTAGCAGACCCCCATGCAGCTCATACATCTATTCCTGTTGGCGTCATTGCCTGCGCATGCTTCCGTCTTGTGTCTCATGGGGAAGCTCAAAAACGGGAGTTGTTCCCGCGTATGGTGACCGTACTTCGATGGGGACGAAATGCAAGAACAGGGGTGTAGTTAGAGTTAGGTCCAGAATGAAAATCACCAGGCGGTGCAAATTGTTCTGGAGTGTACCATAGGTCGGCAAAAATGTGGAGTTCACTCAGACTCACTCATGAAATATATTTTGTGCTTAGAGCTCACTCGAACTCAGACTCACCAGAATTATCCTCAACCGGACTCAATCGGACTCAGACTCACTAAAATTTTTCTCAACCGGACTCATCATCATCATCAGCCTGTCTACGCCCACTGCAGGGCAAAGGCCTCTCCCATATTCCGCCAATCAACCCGGTCCTGTGCTTTCTGCTGCCATGTTTTACCTACAAACTTCTTAATCTCATCTACCCACCTAATTTTCTGTCTCCCCCTCACGCGTTTGCCATCTCTTGGAATCCAGTCAGTTACCCTTAATGACCACCGGTTATCCTGCCGACGTGCTACGTGCTCGACCTCCAACCGGACTCACTCGGACTCAAACTCACCAAAATATTACTCAGTCGGACTCACTGAAACTCACACTCACGGATCTATTTGAGTCTGAGTGTAGTCCGAGTGAGTCGACCGATGAGTTCGTTAGCCCATCATAAGCTTTTTCAACCATGTTGTCAACGCCATTATCTCGCAGAATTGGTGCTCTACTTTGCGTCTTTGATCTCGTACCTTCAAATATTATTTATCAGTGGTTGCAATGAAGTAAGAACATTTTTATTGAAAGATATGACTCACGCAAGATATTTTGATAAAGAAGAACCTGTGAAAGAGTTTGTGGAGGGTGTCACCTGTCCGCCTCCTCCCCCTTCCGTAACTCACGCCTTTGATCAATAAATATTGAGCTGGCGTATGAACTCTTGGGCTCTGAAAAGCGCGTGAGAATACGGGACTATAAACGTTAGCCGACCTAAGGCTGACATTATTGCTGAGCTTGTTTAGATAGAGCCATAGGTCCGCAAAAAAGTGTGGAGCTCACTCAGTCTCACTCAAGAAATATATTTTGCGCTTAGTGCTCACTCGGACTCAGACTCACTGAAACGTTTCACAACCGGACTCGCTCGGACTCAAGCTCACCAAAATATTACTCAGTCGGACTCACTCAAACTCACACTCACGGATCTATTTGAGTCTGAGTGTAGTCCGAGTGAGTCGACCGATGAGTCCGTTAGCCCATCATTAGCTTTTGCAACCATGTTGTCAACGCCAATATCTCGCATAATTGGTGCTCTACTTGGCGTCTTTGATCTCGTACCTTCACATATTAGTTATAAGTGGTTGCAATCAAGTAAGAACATTTTTATTGAAAGATATGACTCACGCAAGATATTTTGACCAAGAACTACCTGTGAAAGAGTTTGTGGGGGGTGTCACCTGTCCAGCCTCCTCCCCCTGCGTAACTCACGCCTCTGATCAATAAATATTGAGCTGGCGTATGAACTCTTGTGCTTTGAAAAGCGCGTGAGAATACGGGACTATAAACGTGAGCCGACATAAGGCTGACATTATTGCTGAGCTTGCTTAGATAGAGCCATAGGTCGGCAAAAAATTGTGGAGCTGACTCAGACTCACTCAAGAAATATATCTTGCGCTTAGTGCTCACTCGTACTCAGACTTACCGAAATTTTCCTCAACCAGACTCACTCGGACTCAGACTCACGGCTCGATCTGAGTCTGAGTGAGTCGACTCATGAGTGAGTTTGCCAACCTAAGTGTACCACTACGCTGTGCATCATAATCATTAATATTATCGTTGTCATGTACGGGCAAATCGCCATCTTAGGGGACATTGTTGCTAGATATCTTCTATGTCAGTTTTATTCTGGCTGTCTGTTTATGGTGTTGTAACTGCGTGTATTCCTCTTGTAGCACATCCAACTGAAAGAAATGACAATATCACTCAAAAGGCGAAAAAATATTGATATGCGTATCATCCTGGCAGACAGCTACACCAAGCAACTTTCACAGATCTAGTGCGGGCAGAAGTTTCAGCATAGGCGCTGTTAAGTAACAGATTACAAAGTGCCCGTACACGAACAGGCAAAGCATGGTTGCGACGGGCGTTCGTGATCACAGTTTTAGCGTAAGGAACAGCGTCGGCAGAGCTCAGCAAACTTTTCGTGCTACCGTTCTCTCTTACGCACCTCCTAAATTTAGGGTGGCGTGTCCTTCGGCCTTAGGCAGTCGGGGAGAGAGCGCAGACCAAGTCTTCATGACTGTTCGCGCTGTGAGGAACTTGACGAAAGGACAATTAAAAAAAAGACACACACAGGGTGTCACGACACAAAAAGAAAGAAAAAAAGGGAAAAAACCAAAAGAACGGCATAAACCAAAAAGTCCATCTTGCGCATCAGTTAAACACTTCGCCGTCCACAATATACGCTTGCAAAGCAAATATATCCAAGTTATCATGCCTGCCTTTAAAAATTCCATTTCTTACTGTCTGCCGCACTGCTGCCTGTTGCAGGTATGTTGATGATTACCTTGTCTGTGCTCCTGAGGTACGTGACCATTGCAGACTGGACATCGTGTTATCTTTGTTGAAAATCAGCTCCAAGCGTTCCAGTTTACTTTGTAAAAGCCTGTAGGTGGTGTGATCAAGTTCTAGGAGATTCAAATTGTTTTGAGCATCTCTATTGGAAATATTTTCCTAGGAGAGAGAACGAACTTCTTAGCTTTGATTCAGGTCATTCAAATCTGGTCAAAAGAGATGTGGCCTTGCATTGGTTGCAGCAAGCCATTAAAATGTCGTTTAGGCACACTGCTCAAGATAGCATTGCAAGACAGGTAACTAGGCCTAAGCAGGCTTTGTATCCCGATGAGCTGATTTGTTCGGTAGCCGAGAAAGAGCTGTGCAACGTCACATCCGGTAAGACGGTGCCCTCTTTCTCAAGTTCGAGTGGCGTGATTCTATGCAAAACGTCCCAGCTATTTTGGCGACCATCTCAATTGTTCTCGAAAAAAACGTCATGCTGATTTATTGCCAGGAAAAGAGTGACTTGCTAAAATATTTCGCAGAGAAAAAACGTTTGATCCACGTGGGAGCCTTCTGGATTTCGCAGAAAACCATCGGAGTGTTGTTTGTCATAATCATTATTCTGAGAGTATCGTTTCTGGTTTCAATACCAAATGTACAAAAGGCGTTTGTCAAAGGTGGTCGAAGCTCAATATTATTACTGCAATTTTCCAGTCGTATGCGTCTCCAGAAAATTTGCCAAAGCGTTCCTTGTTTGTATTTTTTCTGTTATAATATTGCACTATGTATGAATATCTGAGTAATGAATAATTACTTTGTCGAAGGTATATTTTGCCTTAAAAATATTTTCAGACCCCTGATGCTTCTAAAGCTTACGAGAAAAAATCACAAATTTGAGGAAATCACTATTTCGACCTACACTGAGACGCAAATTAGACCACGTGATGCTCCTATTAAAAATCAGCTTTCTACCTCCATCGAAACAAAATAAGTAGTTCTTCTTATATGGCAAGTTTTACAATTGCGCTATTGCTTTTGGGAAGAAAAAAATTTTTGAATTTCGCCACTGACGGCAAGAACGAGCTTCAAAAATTATATAAAGTATTGCTGTCCGAGATGAGCCTTTCAGCTGAAACAATTCAGCCCATTTCTGGGAATACATTAGGATTCCTGGACATTTACATATATAAATACATGTTCTTTAGCCGGTAAGGCATCTGTCGCCATGGTAGCGTTTACATTTGGCGTCAAATAACTGTTCGAACTATTTTTTATTTTAATACGAGAGAGATGTTACGCGTTGTTCGACAAGTCCTAATAACCCGTCTGCACTCCGTCAACCATCCCAAATAGATTATACTCACAAATGCATACATCAAGCGCTTATTCAAGGTTTGTACACGGACTACCTATAATACATGAAACTGAAGCCAGTGCTTACTGCAAGGAATAACAAAGGATATGAACGCGCCTGGCTGCCACTTTTATTATAAAAAGCTTCGTGCATTTTCGAACATTTAACAATTATTTTTCTAGTGCTTGCTTATTTTTCTTCTGTTTCTTCGACAGGTTATGCCCGAGTGTGAGATACAGAAGCCGATGACGACGGAACCACAGCGCGTGCCTGGAAGCTTCTTTTTCTCAACACCAAAAGAGGTGGGCGGCGATAACGTCCTGCAAGAAGCAATTTGAGCACAAATCGGCGAGCTATGACGAGAGCGAGTCGGTACGCAAGGCAGGCCAACAGGCCTTCAGTTGCACACGCTCTTCGGTGCGGCGACTCCAGGCGAAAACTCCTCTTGTTTCGTCTCGACGCGAGAGGTGGACCAGTGGCCCCGTTCGCTCCCTCCTCTGGGCCGCGCAGACGTCAGCAAAGGAAAGGAGCTCGGCAACGCTGTCGAAGCCAACAGGGCTTGATGGAACTGCATACAACGACACGACCAGCCGGAGGACATGCGAGTGGGTGGTCCTGTGTCGTGACTGATGTCTTCCGAAACATACACCTGTACGAGCACAGCGGTGACGGCGACAGCGAAAGAGACGTATTGGGTGAGCGCATTAATTGGGATATGACTTCGTTCAAGCCACTCCGTCGGCTGTCTTTGGGTCCACGAGGTCCTGAGCTGAGCGTCGTCTTCCATGGCGGTCGCTATGGACTACACGCTCCCCAAGACGCCTGCTACGAGCTTTTGCTGAGAGGCCGCACTGGTTGCAGGGGTCGACTCTCTCAACGACTCCGAGGCCCCGGCCGTGCGTCTCCGTAAACTCGCACAGCTGGCAGCGATTTGGAGACTGCCGAGACCTCTTTCGTGTTGGAGTCGTATGGCCTTGGCGTGCTGGTGCTACTGCCGGGCAGCGCCAACGCCACTGCAATTCTTTTATACATTATACCATAATCCTATTCTCGTTGCAGAACTTCTGCTTTTTGTATTGTTTTATTTATTTTTCTATATATATGAAATAAATGACAACATTTCGTCTAATCGATGTGTTATTCATAGGGGCCTGCTTGGTCTCTCACGGCTGCATGCCGAAGGAGAGGCCGTGTGCAATTTTAGAAGTGCACTTGTACTTATTTCGCAGACCGTGAATAATTTATCGAGTGCAGGAGGTAGCCTTGCTGAGCAAGTACCTGTAATTGCTTTATATCCGCATACTAGGAAGAGGGTGTCCGCTTGCCCTATATTGCAGCAAAACGCCACGTTACGACATATACAAGCATGAAATCTGGAACAGAAGGTGAAGGCGCAAGATTAATTTTATGAAACTTCTGAGAACGCTTTGCGACGACTAATTCCACTTTTCTAAATGATTGTTTTCGTGCCTGTTTTAATAATATGGTGTGGCTAGAATGACGATAAATTATGCAGTAAATGTCGTGAAGATTCGACTTTCGATTTGGTGGAGCTATGCCCAAAATTGTTTTAATGTACTATCACGCTCAGTATGAGATACATCCCGCGAGCGCGTGGCGAGCGCTCTGCAAGATTGCACAGTGACGCCGATCTTGGCATATTTTCGAGCTATTGGGAGAGAGTTTGGCTGTTCCTGCGAGCGCGCATCGCCTCCCCTTGCGTTCTCCCTCGCCCTCGTTTTTACCTGAGGTGATATCAGCTTAGAAAATGATCACTTCGCGGGCGAACGCAAGCAAGTGGGGGCGATACGTGCTCGCACGAGCAGCCACACTCTCTCCGGATAACTCGAAAATATGCCAAGAGCGGCGCCACTGTACACCCTTGCAGAGCACTCGGCCACGGGCTCGCGTGATGTAGCAAATACTGAGCGCGATAGTACATGCATGCACAACATAAACGGATTCTCGAATTTCTTTTATGGCGGACGTCTTTAACCGTCTTATCGCCGAATTCTGCTTGTCAGAAGAAAGCACCAGTTGACAATGGTTGGTTATCAATTCCTAACGTAAACATCAACTTAACGTTAAGGTAATTAATGTATAGTTAACGAATTTCTGCTGGACATCTAACATCTAGTACAGAAGCAGGAATGAACTTAAACAGATGCAGCCAATAACACAATGTTATGGACCGTTCCAAGAAACAAGAAAAAAAAAACGTGGAGGACACTTGAGCTTCGCTTTCAAGAGTAGAATGTGACAGCTTAAGCGGGCCCAGTGCGCATCGCCTTCTCAATTCTTAGCCTGGCTTCGGTTCCCGGAGCATGCCTCAACCGTGCCGTAGGGAAACGAACGACTGTGCGCGTAACATTGGCCGTTTCAAGCTATCCTAGAATGTCTTCTGCAAGTACACTTGCTAAGTGCTCACTACGCCATAATTCGTCACGTGATCACGTGTGTGATCACGTGACAACTACCACTCTGTGCAATCACGTGACCAGAAGCGCTCGCACTGCTCCGTCGAAAGGGCTCGAAGCAGCTGAGACCGCTTGACGAGAGAGAAGAGCAATCGAAAAGAAGCAGCCGAATGCGAGGCGTGCCCTCCTTTTCGACGAGCCGAACGCGATGCCGTCTGCGAGAGCGCGCTAGAGCGCTCCAAAACGACCAGCTGAAGACGCCATTATTCTTCTGGTTTTAATTTGTCATCTCTTCGTGTGTATACCGGACAAAAATTGCGTCACTGATGTGTAGGTGGACCCTTGCATAAAACACTTTCGTGTTAAAATTTTTCCTTATCTTCACTCCTTTTCACTGCAATAATGAAACAGAAAAGCATCCATTGATCACACGTGAGGAATAAACGTTCCACATATGAAAGGGTGAGATGACTAGCCGTTTTGCCTGACTAGTGCTTCATTGCTTAAACTGCTCTGCTGATACAATTCTGAAGCGCTGAAACTACTCTTTCTAGGCGATGCATGCTTGTAAATTCTGCTGTACCATGATTTTGAAGGGTTCGATGTTGAGAGAAACCAACGTGTACTACAGACGCAGTGATGCCAACCCTGGAGATGTATTCCTAGATCTGGGGTTCTTTCTCTCTTGTGGGAACCTGGCGTCTTTGTGGTTAAATATTGGGATTTTTGTGAGCCTCGGGGAATGATACGTTACGTGACCTAGTAATACGCATTACCGAGTAATCACGCATTTACAACTAAAAAGACCGTAAAAGTACTTTCTGGTTTTCATTTTTAAAAAAGCGCTGGCGTTCAGAAGTTTTGACGCCAGATTTTAGTTGCTACGGCTGAAACGGTCCGCTGTAATCAAAAACATCCTCAGGGGCGGCCTAGGCCCAGGCCACAAATTTGCCGGAATTTTTAATAAAGTTGTTACCACTACAACCTTCTTGGGTGTTTAGAAAAGATAAGAGTATAAACTCTGGTGCCATGAGTGACCGCTGCTCTGTGAAACAATGTGCAATTTCACCTTCTACTGCACGAAGAAAACGTCACAGTTCACGCTTGCTTTGTGCCTTCACCGTGTGAATATTAATGAGAACTCACAGACAATAATGCCAAGGAAGAGGAATGCTATTCGTAGTCATTATGATATAAATATGAAGGAAATAAAGTGCATGAAAAGATAACTTGCAGATAATTTGCAGTATTCGCTGTTAGTTCCCATTAATATTATGTCTAACAAGGATAAACGAGTCCCTAAACTTTCCCTTCCTTGGTTCACCGTGTGAACTTACTACATGTGAATTGGCAAATTCTATATGGAGATATATACACTGGGCTATGCGACACGAGTAGAAAGAAAGCGAGAGTAATCACTAAAAGATATGGCAAAATGGGAAGCTGATTTAAGGTACAGAAGGCGGGTTTCAGTCAACAAAAAAGCCCTTGCATTTCTACTAGCATGAAACGTGTACTGCGAAGGTGGAAATCGACCGCCACCTGGCAAGCTCCAAGCACGAGAAAAGCGCCGTATCTTGCGATCCAGTCGCACGCTGATATGTACGAAGCTTTCATATACGAAGCTGATATATACGAAATACAAAGCTTTCGAATCGAAAGTCATAATAAGATGAATTTGCAATAAAATAGTGTAAATCACTCTCAACGGTCGGCTCTTAATAGCGCGTGGTGCGATCACGGTACTAAAAACTCACAGGGCCCCTTATGCATTTGCGTAAGATTGTTTACTTGTTTGCCTAAGATGACTCAAAGGCGAAAGCCATGTTCTTTTTCTTCCGTCGATGTATTGTTCGTTCCCTGCCGCTCCAAATGTTTTCTGGACGAAACGTGGTTTTGAACTGCCTCGAAAATCGGAGGCATTTCAAGCTTTCTGCACAGCACCTAATTCTGCATTGCCTCCGTATTCGCCGCACGGATCACGGAGGCAATACAAAGCGACGATGTCATTTGAGTACGTTATTATGTCACGTGACGTTATGACGTCACAATTTCTGGCGGTCTCATATCATGACGACGTAATAAAGGGACGCTATCACGTTATAATTTTTTGTATCACTCGTGTTGACGCTGCCGACGCGGGATGCCGACGGACAATTTTCAAGTTTGATGAGCAATGTAAGGCTTTCGCTTTAAGATATTCAGTCTTGTTACAGCGCTGTAATGAATAGCAATAACCAGCCAATGGGCCAGAAGAAAGGCGGGAAAGAGCTCTGTTTGTCCTCGTCCTTGACACATTCGCTGATTGTTCATACTGTTTACCAAGCTGTACTATCTGTGTCAAATGAAACACGAACAGCGGAGCGCGTTGCTCAAGCATTAGGAACTGTATAGTGCGCGCCATCCTGTCATCACCACTGACAGGCACGCACACCCAATTAGGCAGCACTGCGCGATCGAAAGCATGAATGAGGCTCACGAGGGGCAAACGGCATGAGCCTATCTATCTCTAATCATAAGGTTGAGAACTGTACCACGCGCACCACTACTGGCGTTCCATTCGGAGCCGACAGTACGCGTAACAAGTTTTAATGTCCATCAAACTCGCCCAATCTACGCTAGTTGTCCTCAATAAGCACCTGGTCGATGATGTTATCAAAGTTATTTTGTCGGCAAATGTTTTGTGCACACAGGTCCACATGACTACAATTGAGAGTTGGAGTGTGAATTTTCGTTCAACTCAAGCCTGTTTACACTAAAGTTTGCGAATACGCCGTAAAATTGAGCGCACTTCGCTTGCGAAGCAGCGCGTAGACACACTTTAACTCGCTTTGCGGGACGTTCGCACTTTCACGTAAGCTATTTCAACGCCGCCTAGCCTAGTGAGTGACGCCACGTACTCGGGAGCATGATCCTGACCGCGATGGCTGTGGGTATATAGAAGATATGTTAAATGTTAACATATATTAACCTCCTGTAATGCTAGCAGCCATCTAAAGAACTCTCATTAGAAGAAAATACAGCTAGTAGTCGAGGAACGCCGAGCGACGCGAGTAAACTACAATGAAATTGCTGCTGTTTTAGAAAGAGCCTAGCAGACGACAAAAGCCGAATCCCCGCCTTCGCATCACCGGATGGATAGACGGATGCTGTGAGCGTCCCCTTTATGACGGGCTCCACTAGGCTCGACAAAAAAATAAGAAAAATCCTTTTTTTCTTTTTTCTCCCCCCCCTTCCTTTCTTTAAGTTAGCATATTGCCTTGTCTACTACGATTAAATCAATGTTACTACAAAGAAAGACAAAAATAAATTCACAGCCCAGTTCTCTGCCCCTTACGGCAGAGTGTGCTTACTTTTTCCACAATTTATTTTTTTCCTTTCTCTCTAGTTTTCTACCACCAATACTCTAGCCGTCTCTTATTTCTATCGCGTGCTTGTACAGCTTTCCAATGTTGTCCCTAAAACCCAAGGCTTCAAGGCTTAATGGGCTTCATGGGTTCACCGTAGCGCCGTTCGCAGCGCCGCCATCGGTGGCGCACGAGGCGAATACCGGATTTCATCGAGTATTAGTGTAGAACACTTTCTGAGTGATACCTCAGTGGTATACGCTTTTTTTAGAGCGCCGAATTCATTGTAGTCATGAAAGTTGAAATGTTATTATAACTAAGTAAAACAAACTTACACCATCTCCCACTAAAGGGAACCATGCGGGGATACGAAGCAGCGCATGGGTCGACTTAATGTTCCGTTCATCACGGGCACCTTGCCCGATGTTAACGAGTCCTTGCAAGTGGAGCACACGATGAATTCACTGTCGTTGCTGTTGCTGTTACACGTCCAAAACTCTTGTTGGAGCACGCCACGCGGGTTCATCGTGCGTCTGCAGCATCTCGTTCCCCGACGCCATCACATGATTGCTGAGAGAGTGTAAGGGGGAGAGGCCACAGCGTCTTACCCAGCCCTTACACAGACCCGAACGCGCCAGCGCATGCCAGCACACATGGTTTTGTCTGCGTTACGCCAAGCTAGAACAGCATACGGCAGCCCGGGCCCCTAAAGTGCTCTGCACGTATCATCATTAAAGCGGTCGAAGAACAAGAGGAAGAAGACTTCTCCTTGGCGCGAGCGCGCGCTCAGATGGCTATGCTAGGTGGGCGGTCGCCAATGGAACTACGGACACAGCCCAGCGCAAAAGTGGCTTCGCATCTAATAATGTACTTCAATTCAATTCAATTCAATTCAATTTTATTTACCAGAAAAACAATTTACCAGAAAAACAATCTGGAAAAACAATCTTCTTGGCCAATCTGTCCCGTTGGGCAGTAACATCGAGTTGGTATTGAGGACAATCGAATGGGTCATCATCTTCGTCATTATCACCATCATCTTACTTTATGACGCACGAACACCTCGTGAGGTTCGCTCGCGCATTCGAACGCTCTGACTGAACAGGTGCGTGCACTTCGCTAAATCGCAGGGAACTTCCTCAGTGCAGCAGCTGAGATGGACCTCGACCATGGTGCTTCAAGTTTCGTGACACCCTCTAGATTCGATAAGGCATCTTTGGCGTCAGAGTCAGCCCGACGTCTTCTTAGGACGGGGTGCGTACCCAGCTGGAACGCCCTCCACGAAGGCACCCTGGTGAAGAGGGACGCTGAGGTCAAGTCACGGAAGCCGGTGGAGGAACTCGATTGCTGCCAGCGCCGAAACCAAGCGTGCGACCCTTTCCAGAGGGACCAGTGCGGCCAGAAGTTCGGGATTGCGCATGCCCCTTGTGCCGTGCAAGCAGTTGGGTTTCAGCCAGCGGCCACATACAGGGATGGCGAACACGTCCTGATCAACAGGTACAGTTTAGCTTGATAATGATTGTTGGATTAGATGAAACACTGCATACGTGCTACACACGGAAATGACCACTGTCACTCTTTTCAATATTGTGGGGAAAAAATACAACGCCTGTGAATAAGTGGCTTTTGCAGACCCTAGGTGTATATCATTTGACAGCAGTTATGAACATAAGCGCAGTGCTATGCAGGATGTTGGTTAGTATATTATTTCATGTTCTACACCTAATTGTTCATGGGGAAATTTTGATGTTAGCAGAATCTAGCGTAGGCTCTAACCCTAAAGGGTTAGAGCCTACGCTAGATTAAGGGCGCTAATTTCTGCTATAAAGGTTATATTCAAGACACTTGGTGCGCACAGAAACCAGGAACCAATCTATTTATATTCTGGCGTTTCAGCCCTTCGTAATATTAAGGCGTCTTCGTGCCGCTTGGCTAAATACGCAACTTATCACTTAACAAAACACGTTGCGGGGCTAGTTGGTGATATATTCTTATTTAAAATTGTAGCGCTATATTAGACGAGCACCAGAATAAAGGTATATGACAGGACGGGCGCTGACTCCAACTTTTTTTTATTGAGACAACCGCACAGCATTTTATAGCAAGAAAGACCAGGCACGCATGCGCATTCATGAGGAACAGAGGATGGGGTGGGATTCGTGCACGCTATCACTTTTTGTTTAGTACCTCAAATTCACTAGCACGCAATGATATAGATGTGGTGCTGACGCACATGTCGCCTTTCTGTGTGATGAAAAACCCTTCTGATAGTTCGCGAGCTAATCTATCCTTACTTCTGCTTAGGATTTTTGTTTTCTCAAGCCGTGGTTCACAGTTTCTGCATGCGCTGCAATGGCCGGGTAGATTCTGGAACGACGCTGACTCATCGCCTAGCAACCATTCATGTTCCTTGGCGCGCTGGTTGATGCGGCGCCCTGTCTGACCTACGTAAGCCTTGCCACATGAAAGGGGGATCTCGTAGACCACACCCGTGGCACACCGCACATACGGTTTGGCGTGTTTCGTTCCAGCTAGCCAAAATGTGCCCCGAGGTCTGTAGCAGCAACCAGGTGATTCCCGGCTGTGGATGTGTCACAGGCAATGTTAATATAAATATCTGAAAAAATTACATTTTATTGCTTTGGGCAGGCCTTCATGTTTCCCCACTTCTTTAAGATCAATATTTTTTTTGCTCCAGTGGTTCAAGTACCGCTGATATAGAAGCTTGCGCTTTTGATGGCACGGCAGAGATTCGCAGCGCAACAGCCATCAGGCGAAATAGTTTATTTTTTGCCGCATAATGTTGCGAAGCAGTTGTTCAACGCCCGAATGGTTTGTCAGATATTGTTATTCTTATTTGTTTCATTTTTCCAGCTTGGAACAGACTGTCTGGTCTCCAACGATGGCGACATCGCAGGAACTCTGGAGAAAAGACCTCTACTACACCGCACGTGCAACTCCAGAAATGCGCTTCGGGACTGCGTGTGAGGTAAGCGTTGCTGCGAGAGATACGAGAGGCAATATAGACTCGAAATTCCGTCCGTGGCACATAACAATTCTCCATGTTAACTCTCGTATGGAGGTTACGCAGTCGTAACGTCGAAATTTTACTCAATGTTGGTTCAAAGCGCGATGGCCTACTCCATTTATGTGTGAAGTACTCATGTTAAAACGTAAAGAAACCATACTTACGACATTTCAACACCGAAGAACGGTGTTGAAGCGGTTAAAGAAGCCGATGAGACATTCCAGTCTCGCTTTCTTTAAACTCACGTGACATTGCCGCTCCGTGAAAAAGAGGATCGTCTCGATGCTTAAAAAAAACACTAGAAGCAAACCAAGAACGTGCAACCAGATCGACAAGATGGAACAAAATGCAACTAGTATGCAACAAGATCTAGGAGATAACAATGTCTCTTGGTCCGCTAACGTTCAAAGAACTACTTGAGGCGAACGGCGTGGACTATTTCATATCGCGCGCGTCGCCGTTGGGATTGTGTGACTCCATCAGGGACAATTTCGTAGACTAGTGGCCCGAGTCGTCGGATTATCTTGCAGGCTCCAAAATACCGGCGCTGGAGCTTCTCCCTCTGACCCCGGCGGCGAATCAGTGTCCACACCATAACGCGATCACCTGGTGCGTACACTAGGTGTCGTCGTCGTAGGTTGTAGAGTCGGGTGTCAGTGGGCTGCTGCTCTTTGACGCGCGTTCGAACGAGCTGGCGGACTTCCTCGGCGCGTTGAAGGAAGCCGGCGACGTCAGCATGGATGCTCTCGTGGTCGACGTGCGGCAGCATCGCATCCAGTATGGTCGATACTGGGCTGCCAAAAACAGGCTTGAAAGGTGTCACCTTTGATTTCTCCTGTGGTGTGGTTTTGTACGCCAACGTAACCTACAGGAGAATGTCGTCCCGTGTCTTGTGCTCGACGTCGACGTACATAGAGCATGTCGACGAGGGTCTTCTTCAAACGCTCCGTGAGGCCGTTTGTCTGCGGGTGGTCGGCTGTGGTTCGCCAATGCATAGTGTGGCTCAAGCGTAGGATCTGCTGCGTGAGCTCTGCAGTGAATATCGTACCTCTGTCGGTGATAAGGACCTCGGGTACGCCATGACGGAGCACGATGTTCACGAAGAAGCTAGCGACCTCGGCTGCATTGCCGGACGGTAATGGCGCTGTCTCGGCGTAGGTTGTCAGGTAGTCTGTTGCTACCACTATCCACTTGTTCCCGTAGGTCGACGTCGGAAATGGGCCAAGCAGATCCGTCCCTATTTTCTGGAATGGTTTCTCCAGTGGTTCGATTGGTTGCAGGAGGCCGGCGGGCCTTGTAGGTGGTGTTTTCCGACGTCGGCAATCTCGGCACCTTCTCACGTAGCGCGCGATGTCCACGTTCAGGCTAGGCCAATAATATTTTTCTTGGATTCGTCGCATAGTTCGAGTGAACTCCAGATGCCCTGCAGTCGGCTCGTCGTGTATTGCCTCTAAAATCTCTTGCGGTAGATTGACTGGCACGACGCGAAGGTATGCAGTTTTGTGAGGCTGTTACAATTGTCTCCGTCCAGGCAGCAACGAAGACAAGTGCACTTGCCGAACGTTGGCTCCAGCGCCATTCCCGGTTGAAGAATATTTGCACGTCATAAAGTTGGAGCTGTAATTTTCTTGACGTGTGCTAGTGAAAACTGTCTCCTACATGCAGTAGTCTGTGTTCAGTGATGCTGTTTGTACACATGGTTGCAGCACTTCCGTATTAAGAAAAAGAATGTTGAACATGCTTTTAACATTGTGGAAGAGGAAGAGGTGGGGCAAAAATTACAAATGAGCACATTTGCGATGGTTTGAAATCTGCAAATGCACATGGATATACTTATGCACACCCTTGCAATCGTTCAATAATATCGCATAAGCGTCAGCCATAGGATACGGTAGTTTCTAATATAGGCGACAATCAACGAAACCAGCGACGCGACGATCAGCGTCGCACCTGCTTTCTGAACGTTTATACGCATAGATAAGTGTGATGGTTCGTATGCATCTTTAAACAAACACACTAGCAGACGGCGCTCGCGCACGAATGAAATAAGTCTGTGTATTGTCGTCTCTTCTTTTTGTGTCTGTCTCGTTTGCGCGATTCAACCCTTAAGGGAGCTCTGCCCTTGCGCATCATGCGGGCAATCTCGTTACATCTCGCCTATATTAGGCACTACCATGTCCAGGGGTCAACGTCCGGTGATATTATTAATATATTATAATATCTGGGGTTTTACGTCACAAAACCACGATATTTTCAAAAGTTAATTAGAGCACAACCACACGACACATTCACACACCCACACACCCACAACCCAGACATCAACCACGCACAGCGCTCAGCGTTGTGGGTGTGTGGGTGTGTGGGTGTGTGAATGTGTCGTGTGGTTGCGCTCTAATTAACTTTTGAAAATGATCTACCAACTAGCCCAACAACAAGTTCTTTCAAACCACGATATGATTAGGAGAGACGCCGTAGTGGAGGGCTCCGGAAATTTCGAACACCTGGGGTTCTTTAACGTGCACCTAAATCTAAGTACACGGCGGCGATATTAATAATACATTGCAAGGGTGGACATTTTGTTATTTGAATATGGTCAAAGCATAAAACCATGATGACAGCTTAAAATAACAGAGGGCTGAGCTAGTTGGGGAGTATTCATGTTAAAGAGACTGGGCGTGCAAAGACGGACACAAGAGAGAAGTCAAGACACCACAAATGCCGTACTAACAACTGAAAAGGCGCACAACTGCGCAAAAAGGAAGAAAGCAGGAAAACTTATCTGCGCATGCCCAAAGCAACTGGCGAACCTATCAATCCGGCGCGCGCGCTGCTCTACTTGAGAGATTACTATTCAAACACTCGATTTCTTCTTTATGCAGGTTAATCGATGGTTGGCTCACGCATGCGCTACCACTATTCTCGATATGCCGTTTATCGATAGCGCGTTTCTCGTGTATTGACTTCTCTACTGTGTTTCACGCCCTGCCTCTTTAGCGCGGCGACAGTATATGCTCTGGTATATGCGCCACGAATAGACAACACGCAGAAATTAACTGATTACAATCAGCTATTTTCTGCATGTTGTCTATTCGTGGCGCTGCAGTTAAAAGTGAGTTATTACGTAGTTAAATATTTGTCTATTCAATTCTCGAACCAGCAAACGACATTCTATTTGCATTCTTCAACGAACTCACACTTTATCCTAATGCTCGTGGTTTCAAACTGATGCAATACCGACAGTGTTGTTTCGCGTTTTGCACATTTGTCGGGCTCCCTGTTAGCATAGAAGCTATGGTGTTTGGATGCTAAACTCCGGGGGTCTGGTTTAGTTATTGCAATGACAAAATAATTTTTATAGGGGCCGAAATGGCAAGAAAGCTGCCTACTTATATTGAGAGGCGTGTTAAAAACACCAGATAATCAAAATTAATACGGAGCCTTCCACCATAATGTGCGCACTAATAATGCATCGTTTACGCACGTAAAGCCGCATAATTTTTTACACAGTTCTCTGTGTGACTCAAAGTCAATTAAGTAGCAACCTATTGTTTTATTTTGAATTTATGCCCCAACGACAATTTAGCTCCATTTTTGCTTTGGCAGGCAGCCACCGCTTCAGTATGCAGCAATACGGTGGTCAAGACCTTCAACGCCGCCCAACGGCGACAGGAAGCACAATCGGCCTAAACAGGATCGCAGCAGTGGCAACAGTCAGCGGATGCAGCAGTGTCCTGGTGCCGTCCATGAAGTTTCCCAGTCTTTTCGGCGGTGGTGGCTGGCACCTGCTATGTTCCATTGCACCTGATGAGCTGATCAATCAGTCATCGCTGCCGTTGGAACCAGCTACACATGGGCAGAATGGACTTGTGTGGTACCGTGCTATGACTAGACGGCTGCAGGCACGGTTTGCGCGCATGGAAGTTGCCTGGTCACACGCGTTCCGAGAAATTGCTGCTGACACATTCTGCTTGCTACTACCGTCGACTGTCACGATCAGGTAGCCGAAGGACGGGCATTCGCTTGTTCGGAAGCAATGTGGCATGATTTTCGACGGGACCATTCTGCTTCAGGCGGCCGTGACTTCTTTTCTAGTTTTTCAATATTGTGCGCTGTGTTCTTCTGAATGCATATTTCGCGAGTTCTAATAATAAAGTTTTTCGAATGTCACACCTTTTTTTTCGCTGCATAAGCCATTTCATGAGCATGTTTCGAGTGTCCGAAGCACACACCTTTTATACAAATGACTGCGTTTTTCATTGCTAGGCGAGAAGCATTGTCACTTATAGTATGATAGTAATAGTGCTCTTGTCTACCCTATACGTAAAGACTTGCAAATAAAACTTTACTTCTTTCTGTAGATTTGAGTTCTCTAATGCAGAATTATTCGCAACCGAATGAATAGGAAAGCCTAAATGAGGTAGATGTTCTCGCCGTTGGTCGGTATTCGCTATGATGAAACCGCCCGAATACATTTTTTTCTAATAAGAAAATTACTCGTGGCTTTAACGGACTTAACGTCGTGAAGACCAACGTGCAGGGGAATTGAGGGGCTAGCTGCTCCGCCGTTCTCCGTCGCAATGCTCAGCTGCACGAAACTTCGCAAGCGTTCTTCACTTAGTCGCGCAAAACACACAGGCACTAGAAGAGACATACGAGGACAGGCGAGCCTGTCCTCGTAAGTCTCTTCTGGTCCCTGTGTGTTTTGCGCGATTAAGTGAAGGATGAATTTGTTCCAACTAGGCCGAATTGCAGTTTTGCTTCACAAGCACTGCAAAGCATTTCGAAGCCAGTAGATCGGTTTGTGCAAGCTAAACTGATTGAGCGGTTTCTTTTAGCAACGTCGTCGGAAATGTCCCTGGTAAGGCAGCTTACAGTAGTCTGAATATCTATTAGCACTTTCACAGCTTGACACGGTATGTCATATTGGCCACGGCCGTGAGTCGTTGTTGTTGTTGTCCTCTGTGCATGGCTCATACCCAATGCAGGGGATTGGCCGAGTAGAGGGGGAATTTTGCTAATATTATCTTAAGGGGGTCGTTCGTAGGAGCTATTATTAACTAATATAATGAATTGATGTTTCAATTATTGGTAATGAAATATTTACTCAGGCAGAATTTAAATAGATATTCTTTTAGACTGTCGAATGAATTCCTCAATGGCGAAGAAAACATCCCTGTGGCTGTATCCCAGAGTGGTGGCCCTAAAAGAAAGTATAACCGACTCCGATACTTCCAGGCCCAGCTTTCGAAGAGGTGGTTCTATGATTTTTTTCCCTCAATGTCGTGAACCGTCGACAGGATAAAATGAAGTGATCGATTGTTTCCTCCTGATTGCAGAAGAGGCACAGTGGGGAAATCGCTAAACCTGATTATGTAAGTAAAAATTGAGGGAGCTAACGCGGCAACGAAATTTCGTCATGACTACTTCCATTATTCTTGACGTGGATAAATCGCTGCGCCAGGAAAATGAGAGGTGCTTATACTCTCGAGAAGCAGTCGATGCTGAGTCTGAGAAACTTTTTCTGAACGTTAGTGAGCGAAATCTTGCCATTGTGATGTAAGATGTTAGCGGGAAAACATGAATAATTGGCGCTAAAAGCGACGTCTTTGCTAAAGAATCGGCCATTTCATTTAACAACAAACCTTTGTGTCCTGGAACCCATATGAAATGAACATATTGAAGATGAGCGGGAACTAGTACCTTAAAAAGCTTTAGTATGTGCGTTTCACCAGATGCGTAAAGAGAAGAGATACAGATAAAGAGTCGGTTAGAATTGCAACTACTCTAACTGAAATACTTAACTTGCGTAAAGCTAATATTATAGCCATAAATTCGGCTAAAAAAACAAGAAGAAAATCAGGCAACCGTAATGAAAAAGACTAGTTAAGTTCAGGACAAAGTATTCCTATGCCAGCTCTTTCCTCTGATTGCGATGCGTCCATTGCAATAACAACACTCGTTGGTAGAGTACTTAGGTGCTCTTGTAACAGCCCATTTAAAATACCATGAGGTAGTAATTTTGCGTGTTTCGGAAAAATATCATGGTAGACAATTACTGGAGAGTTACGTTGCATAGTCATAGGAAGCACATCACGAATTTGCACATTTAGTGAATCAAGTAGCGTTTGAACAAATATAATTTGCGGTTTGCGGAATCTGGGCCAATGCTCGGAGAAAACTAAGTCGGGATGGGAGATGAAAACTATTTGAGTATGGTTAGAAGGGGAATCGTACAACCTTAAGAAAGTTTGTACCGTAAGAAGGTTAAAACGGCATAAAAGAGGAGGCGTTCGCGCTTCCAGGTATAAAACTGCATTTGCAACGTATTTCGGAAGGCCTAAGCACAGCCGTGAAGCCTCTCGCTCTAATAGAACTAATGGCCGAAGCTTGTATGCTGGCGCACCGGAAAAAACAACACAGCCGAATTCTAAAACCGGTCGGATGTACATTTTGTATACCATAAACGGTGCGTTCCTTCTCATACCAGATCTACGGCTGCTCAACCTGCGCAAAAGCCCCATTGCACGTGCTCCTTTTGTCGCGACATATTCAATATGAGGGCGCCAATTTACATGTTCCTTATATATAACGCCAAGGTATTTTCATGAATCCACTTGTGGAATATCCTGCACCTTGTAATTAAGAGATATGTGCACATGGTCATTAACTGGGAAAACAAGAATAGCACACTTTTTAGAATTCAGACTCAAGTGTAAACCATCCAGCCAATTTTCAAGTTCACTCAAGTATGCCTGCAAGATATTGTAAAGATAATGTATGTCATTGGCTATAGCAAAAAACGCAATGTCGTCAGCATAAACATAAGTTTGCACCCCTGGTCGAATGGGGATAGTACACATCAAGATGTTAAATACTGGTGAAAGAACTGACCCCTGAGGCACACCTCGCGTCTGCTTGTGTTTGCCGGAAGAAAAGCCATCTTGGAAACAATAAAACTCTCTTCCGCTTAAGAATTCCGTCACCCATGCTACAATATAAGTAGGGAAACCGTGACACCGCAACCGATTAATTAAAGCGGAATGCTCTAAACTATCGTATGCTTTACATATGTCCAAAGTAACTAGAGCCGCGTGCTGCATTTTGTGCTGGGCAATGTGAAGTCGACTTTCAAGGTGTATATGTGCGTGCCATATTGATTATCCAGATCTAAAGCCAATCTGACACGGGCTCAACAATTGTTTTTCATTAATAACTTTTGTTATATGACCATGGAGGACCCTTTTGATAAGTTTCACTACATTAGATGTTAATGCAATTGGTCTTATGTTGTCGAGATTATATCCTGCCCCTTGTTTTTAAGCAACGGTATAATTTTGGCAATCTTCCAATCATAAGGTATCCATGCCTTCCTAATGGAGTAGTTTATAAGACCTAAAAAAATCACAGCATATCCACGGAGTGAATGATGATGAGTGGGCGAAGCTGCGGAGGTTCATCGGTAAACCGTGAATCTTCCGTGAATTCTGCCCAGTACATCATCACCGACGTGAGATCGGGCGCGTTTATACTAAAGGTTCGATGAGTTATGACGACTTGCAGCTCACTTTAATTTTACATGTACGCTGTGAATTTTCATTGTTTAGAAAACCATTGCTTTAGAAAACATGTGGCGTCTTTCCTTAAGCAGCTGGCGTCTTTTCGCTTTGCTTTAGACACATCTGGCGTTCTTTCGTTTTGCTTTTACAAAACATCTGGCGTCTTTCGTTGGTTTATTTCATCAATCAACGGCGTTTTGAACAAATTTTTTATTGTTTAATCACGCACAGGAGAAATCTCACCAGGCACTACCTTGGAGGTAAACAATGGCTGCTAATGGGAATGAGAGACAGAAGAAGTCGGCTTTTAGCTAACACTTACACTTCTACTTCTACTAACGTTTCCTACTGGAACATGCCAATGGCTGCTAATGGGGATTGAGAGACAGAAGAATTCGGCTTTTAGTTAACGCGCACGCTGCGAATTTTTTATTGTTCAACAACGCACAGGAAAAATCTCCCACCGGCACCACCTTGGAGGTCAAAGCGTAAGACTTGTTGCGCACTACTACTACGACTACGACTACGAGGGACGAACGGGTGCCGCCTTAAGGAGCTTCGCCCCTAAAAGTCATTCGGGTACTTCTGGTATATTATCTTTAACATTGTGTTTGTAATTCCGTCAGGGCCTGGTGCTGCATTTGGCAATTTTAACATGGCCTGATCTAATTCGGAAGTCGATATTTCTAAGTAATCCGAAACCGCTGGTGTATAAACATAATTAGGAAGGCGTGTTGTGAACCTCTTTTCGAGTCGCTCAGCCAATAGATTTAATGATTCTTGTCATTCTTGCGAGTTATAAAGTACTGAATCTAAATTCCCTGGTATTGGAATTCTCTTCCTAGAACGAAGGAAATTAAACAATGCCCGTTTGTTTTTCGATTTAGACAAATACTCGAAGTGATTTTTATCATATTCCTCTTTCGCGCGTGATACAGTACGTTTAAATGTGGCCGCAATGAATTGATAATCCTTCCAAGTTCGTGGACTCTGATTATGTATAAGACTTTTCCATGCAGCTTTTCTTCTTCTGTTGTCCCGTGTGCACTCCGTATTCCACCATCGGCTAGTTGAAGTATTTTTGGTTGAGGCCGAAGCAATAACAAATTCCGATGTGTTTTTCGAGATTTCTAACACTGAGCAAACGTTCTTACCGAGGTCCTCATTTCTACCATTCGAGACTGCCTTAATATTAGAACGCAAGCAGTCTTTAAACTTTTTATAATTAACCAATGTTTTCTCTTTTCTTTCAAGTGACTTCACTGGACATGCAATTTCAAAGTGCACAGGAATATGGTCACTATTTGAAACGAAATCAATTGTTCTCCAAGACTTCAGCGGAACACTTGAGCTACAAAATGTCAGATCTAACACTGACCGTGATCGACCACGAAGAAATGTAGGCTGCCTCATACTTAGGCAGGCAAGATTTTTATGTGTGATCCAGTACCACAGAAGAGTACCAGCAGAGTCTGTTCTAAATCCCCATGAAACATGATGGGAGTTGAAGTCAACAGTAAGAGTTATTCAGTCTGTCAATTGTGTATTATGCATGCCCGTGGGAAAATACGCGTTTATAATGGAAAAAGGTCGGTATCCTGGCATGCTGTGGTCTATTGCCAAAATTTCACACTCCGAGGACATTAATTGAAAAGCCGTGCTCGCTGTGTAGCAAAATTTGTTCGATATCAGTATCATTACGCCAACACCTAGTGAAGGGCGATCTAAACGAAATGTTCGAAAATTTTTAATATTATAATTTTTATTGGGAGTAAGCCACGTTTCTTGCAATGTAATTATGTCGGGATTTAATTGGTTAACTAAGCAAAGTAAATCCGCTGAAGCAGAAAACAAAGAACGACAATTCCACTGTAGAACTTTCAAGGTATCTATGTTGATCAACGAATTACTTCAGCAACAACCGTTTCCAAGATACTTTCTTTAATAACTGGGTTGGAATTAGTATTTCCTTTCTTGGGTTTTGAACTTGGGCAAGCAGAATTTACTGGAGACCCAGTTCGCTTATGGCGCCTGCTGTCATGGCTAATGTCCTTCTCATCCTGTGACTCTACTTCAATTGAGGTGGAGGGCTCGGATAGAATAGCTGTTTTATCTGCTCGGGGTTTCCGCTGTGGGGCTGAATTAGACGTCTCTGCTGCTACTGCTGCTGCTGCTGCACAAGATGTCGGTTTGGTCATCGGTACTGCAACTTTTGAAAGTAGCTGTGTCACTTGAGAGCAGAACACTTGAGAGACACACTCAGTTACAGTTGTGATTATGTGATCCATCGTCTTCGACATTGCTTTTTCTACTGCTGCCTCAATGATGTGCAAACGTTTTGTCTCATTTAAAGGGTCTTGCCTCGCAGTAACTCCAGCATATCCAAAAGCCCTATCCTCAGTATAATATCTGGGGTTTAACGTCCCAAAACCACGATATGATTATGAGAGACGCCGTAGTGGAGGGCTCCGGAGATTTCGACCACCTGGGGTTCTTTAACGTGCACCTAAATCTAAGTACACGGGCCTCGAACATTTTCGCCTCCATCGAAAATGCAGCCGCCGCGGCCGGGATTCGATCCCGCGACCTTCGGGTCAGCAGTCGAGCGCCATAACCACTAGACCACCGTGGCGGGGCAAGGCCCTATCCTTAACAACTGCTATAGCTTCTCGCCGTGAACAACGGCGTCTGTCCATTATTTCGAGCAGCTGAACTTCATTTGCTCGTGCCGTACAGTTTGAATAATCCGTGGGATGGTTTCCTCCACAAAGACAGCACTTTTCTATCTCGGCAGAGCATTCATTAGACGGATGATCGTCACCACAGACCCGGCAGCGTGAATTTCATTTGCAACCACCTACACTGTGGCCAAACCGCCAACAGTTGCGACACTGAAGAGGACGAGAAGCAAGGCGTTCTACTCTCAAAATAAGTGGCCATATTTTCAACTCTGATGGGCAAGAGGTGCCGGCAAAGGTAGCAATAACCGATTCAGTGGGAACTTTCTCACCATTCACTGTGCGGTTACACCGGTATACCGCTATGACCCCAGCATCAGACAGCTTCTCCAGAGTCTCAGTTGGTGTTAGTCGAGAGTCTACTCCGCGAACGATTCCCTTGGTGCAAGCTAAATGAGGCGGGATAAACGCACTCACCGGTACCGATGCGAATGTCTGGCACTTTAGCAGATCTGCAACGCATGAACGATCTGACGACCTACAGACCACGCCACCTCCTCCAAATTCACGTACGTCGCTTATCGATTGGGAGTGTGGTGTCATGGCTCTATTGGATGTCACACCCGCGACGCGTGACTTACGGGGAGGGTATGTATCATCATTCGGTGCGTTGGTTTTCGCTCGCGTCATTTAAAATCTCACGCGTCAACCATACTAGCGCGCCGCTTATCACGCTCGACATGAAAACAGGTTCCTCAGTCGGATACCAACGTCGAGATGCAATTCTTGCTGAGTGCGAACAAGGGACTTCACTAAGTTGCGAATATGTGTCCTGGACATTATTTTCAACTCACACTGCGATATTGAATCAGCACTCGTTAAACGAGCATGCATTGTTCTTTTCGATGTGGTTTCCTGTGCAAGAAGCTTATTTATGTTGGTGCGTATGTGGGAATTTCTATCTGAATATCTGAATCGCAGTATTCTGACGGCGCATTTGAAGGCTGACGTGGAAAGTGCCCCATGTGTAGCAATTGTAGTGGACGAGCACGAAAGTTGCAGTTAGACATATGTCTGTAGTATGACCGGTGGTCTCTAAAAAATTAGTCTAGGAGCGTTTCTTTAGATTCATCTTATAGTATACATATAACCTACTGCCGGCGACGTCAACAATGTAGCTGACTGGGCTAGTTGGTTGTGCATACTTGCAATAAACAGCGCGAAAGGTTGTGGATAGGAACAAGGATGAGCAAGCACGAGTGAGGCTGCGCAGATGACGCGAGAAAAGAATGGTTGCGTTAGCAAGCCATCGGTTTTGCTATCTGACAGAGAGCTGGGTTTTTTTTAAAATGCGGGGGTGGGCGCAGCCGGCTGCTGTGAATGTTAGTTTTTAGCCTGGTTTCTATGTTAGCTTTTTTCTTGTTATGTTCTGTTTTCTGCATTTACCTTTTTCTGCAAGCACTTATAAGTTGCTTTCTTGTCAATAAAAATTCAGTTGGACAGCGCTTGTCTTGTGTGTCTCCTTCCGTCGCCGTCCGTTTTTTGCTCTGTTTATTTCAAGAAGGCGATGTCAAATTCGTAAAAATATATGTAGCTCAATGTTAGCTTTAAATTGCGCACTTTATTTCGCCTCAGGGTTATGCGGCACTATATGTTGATTGTTGATTAAAAATTCAAATGTAACGTTAATGTAACCACACGTTCCAATTTTAGAAATGTAACTGGAACGAGTTCCTTTCGCATTAAAGGAACTTGTAACGGGAACTCGTTCCAAGAATGGGAAGGATCAAGGAACGAACTTTCGTTCCTGTTTTAGAGGAACGTGTCCAACACTGCCTCAGTCGTATAAGCTTTGATGGAGCGCCGTATTCATAGTAGTCCTGAAAATTGGACTGTTATTGTAACTAAGTAAAACAATAATGTACTTCTTGGCCAATCTGTCACGATGGATATCGCGGTGGACAACAACGACTAGTAACTCATACCTCTATATTGGCCAGTAACATCGAATTGGTACTGAGCACAATCGAATGGGTCATCATCTTCGTCATTATCACCATCATCTTACTTTAGAGCGGAAGAGAATCTCGCGAGGTTCGCTCGCGCATTCGAACGCTCTGTCTGACCAGGTGCACGCACTTCGCTAAATCGCAGGGAACTTCCTCAGTGCAGTAGCCGACATGGACCCCGATGAGCTCAGCTGTATCGGAAAGGGTGGTGCTTCAAGTTTCGTGACACCATCTAGATTTGACAAGGCAACTTCGGCGTTAAAGTCAAAGTCAGCACGACATCATCTTAGGACGGGATGTGTACCCAGATGCAAGGCCATCTACGAAGGCACCCTGGTGAAGAGGGACGCTCAGGTCAAGTCACGGAACCCGGTGGAGAAACTCGCGTGCGGCCGGCGCCGAAATCAAGGATGCGTGTTCTTCCAGAGGGACCAGTGCGGCCAGGTTACCCTGTTAAAGTTCGGAATTGCGCACGCATCTCGTACCGTGCACGCAGTTGGGCTTCAGGCAGCGGCCACATCCAGGGACGGCGAACACGTCCTGATCAACAGGTACAGTTTAGCTTGATAATGATTGTTGGAATAGCTGAAACTCTGCATGTATGATACAGGCTAGGCACGGAAATGACCACCGTTTTCAATATTGCGGAAAAAATCATAACGCCTGTGAATTTGTGGCTTTTGTAGATCCTAGGTGAATAACATTTGACAGCAGTTACGACCATTAGCGCAGTGTCATGCAGGAGGTTTAGGTATATTCATTAATGTTCCATACCTAATTGCTCATTGGGAAATGTTCATGTTCGCAGGAGTCCCATTCAGGGTTAGAGCACAGGCTAGATAAAGGGCGCTGAATTCTGTTAAAAGGATATTCAAGACACTTTGTGCGCACAGAAAGTAGGAACCATTCTATTTATATTCTGGCGTTTCGGCCCTTAGTAATATTAAGGTGTCGTCGTGCCGCTTGACTGAATATGTAACTCATCACTTTTGTCGAGCCACCCGATATAGGTAAAGCACGTGTCCAGACATTCATAGAAATACCTGTTTGAAGTGATACAAGTCGCATAAACTAACGGCATCCCCTCGCACGATGTGTCACGGGAACTGGCTCATCTTCGCTTACCTCGAAGTGTCACGTCGACTTTAGCGCTGCTTTAAACTTTGAACGATATGTGCTCAAAATTAATAATTTTATTTCTTAAAGTCACCTTCACTGTGTTCTTTACAATGTGCAGTTGCTTCTATTCACATTTCTCGCGCCGTGAACCATTAATACATTATGAGTTTTTCATTTCGATGCGGAGTCACTCTCCCCCATCAGAAGGCCTTCTTAAATAATTTCCACTTCTTCAACAGTTTATTCAGTGGGGAACCAACCGACATGTGTATTTCTGTATAAAAAGACAGTCCCTTGGCGACGGCTAATGCAGTTGGCAATAGTCATGTGTTTTACATTAAATGTGAAAAAATATAGCTCTGCGTTGATATCTGAAACGTATAATTGACATCATTGACATCATTGTTGTGTAGGTCGTCTATGCGCCTTTCTCTACGCACAGAACGGCTACGTTCAGCCGCACGACTTCAGGCAATGTAAATAAGCTTGCCAACATGAATGTAAATCGGTGTCCCTGGGGTATTGAAACTACTATGTCAAAAGCCAAAGGTTGAGGGGGTCCATAGTTAGTTCCCTTTAATATAGCTCATTCGGTTTTGTTATTACGGACAAAAAACCAGGTCGTTGGGGACATCAAATTATCGCTTTCACTATACTTGCCTCCCTTATCATCGTAGTTTTATTGATGAAGTTGCGAATACAGATTTCGTAGGGACCCTGGAGCACTTTTCTGTTGCAATGTGAAAACGATTGCAATTTGATCAAACAACTATTTGCAATTTGATTGCAATTTGATGCTCCTGCGAATATGTCAGCGAAGCATTGATGCCCGGCTTGCTGCATTTCACAATTTCCTGATAACACAGCCGAAGATTGCTTGCTCTCTTTTCTCAATGTTGTCACGTCACGCGGTACACAGCAACACGCTGTGAGGCATAGGTCAATGGGTATTTGCTAATTTTTCGGCAGCGAGAAGATTTCCAGTAATCACACTACATCATACTTTTCCTTTCTAAATTAAATCTATGCGTGTCGCGAGGTGGCTGACACCGAAAGAGTGAACCATTGCTATTCTGGACTGTAGCGACGGTTCTATGCATTGTTTGCTTTTTTTTCCTGGCGTGTGAGGTGGCGAGCACAGTACCGCATGCGTCCACTTTCAAACAGTAAGCACCTGTATCGATCAATTCACTAGTACTGATCCCGCTACGACAGTACTTGCTCATGCATATCATTGCTTTTAAAATCACACGTAAGCTTGCGCGCGCAGACCAGTTCTGTACGCGCCAATTGAGCTACATATATCTGCAGACATGGATTCATAACTATTGAATTGTTCGCCGCTGTGGTCTAGAGGTCATGGTGCTTGACTGCCGGTACGATGATCGCGGTGGCCGCATTTTCATGGAGGCAAAATACTAGAGGTCTGTGTGCTTAAATTGAGGTGCACATTTAAGAAGTCCAGATGGTAAAATTTCCGTAGTCCTCCACAGCGGCGTCTCTCAGTCATAATCATATGGGTGGGTTGAGGACCTAAAAAATCGAGCGTTTTTATAGTATTTATTGAACTGAAAGCTTTAAGACGTGAAGTATGTACAGGACTGCTATTCGTCGGTTCGGTCCACAGCAAAGGAATACTATCTCGACAAGTTACTTAACTTTTCGGGACTTGCGCGCACGAGCTCACACTCCGGTGGCTTGCTCAATATGAGTAAATGATTTGTTTCAATTGCAATGGGTGTCGTCTTATCGCTGCGTAACGAACTTCCTCTTTTTATATCAGCATGTGAGAACTTGTCTAATTGCTGCACTGGCAATTTGCGCTAGTGGCGATTTGTGTTGTTGTGATAGGATTTTTATCGAGTGTGCAAGCGCATTTTTCTATCGCCGTAGCCTTCGTAGTTCTAAGACGATGACATCCCTCCGCGCTTTGTATGTGCTCTCTGCGAGCAAAAGCATGGGAGAGCAGCCGACGATCGCGGCTCAAACGGAGGTGAAACGCACAGGACGCCCTCTGCCTCCGAAAGGCCCATGCAGGAAGCCGGAGCGGTTTGGCTCCGGCAGGAACTGCGCACTTTAATCAGCCGGGCACGGTCGCACGTGCACCCTATCTTGACGGGGATCAGCAGACGAGTCATACCTTTGTACGTGCCGTTTGCGTTGAAGCGTTAGACGGCGCGAAGGTCGCTTAGCTCGCTGCAGCGGGCGCTTTTGCCTGAGCCGGTAATTTGTTGAATTACGCCAGGTGTGGTGCTAAAGCAGAGTGCTACTAGCTTTAGATCGTATAACATTCTAATTTGTTCCTATCGCACCTATTGCTTCGTCCTTGCGGCGAAACTGTCCCTTGTTTTTTTTTTCCTTTGCTGCACAGTGTGTTTTGTATGTGATGTTCATTCTGTCTGCTATGCGTAAGCCCTTCCCCCCTCCTTTTCTCCCATTTGCAAAAATGGTTTTGCGGGTAAGGTCGGATTGAATTAATCCAAAAAGGCGGATTTATATTTATTTATTTATATTTTTTATCAATTTCTAAAGTACTACTAGCTTACGAAAGCCGTAAGCAGGTGTGGGGATACGAAAATGAACCAATTTGTGCATGCTACGCAAAACCAAAAAAAGGCCAATAACGACATGCTACATACTTTGAGTACTTCTCTATCGCAATAACAGTGTGGCATACTTTTCTTCTTCTTCTGGCACGACGCACTTGGGACATAAACTAGTAGTGGGTAGGCTGCTGTGGAGAAGGAAGAAGTAGTTGAGACAATGGCGGAGATACAATAATAAACCGCGCTGTGTTTTCGGAACCGCGTTTCAGTGTGCTATATTTATTGGTGACCCGGACTACGAACGCGACCTTCCATGGAGCAGCGTGAGCATCTCGACGGCCTCAGCCCTGGTACCGCTGCCACTGCACCTGGCCATGTACCCTCTTCCGGCGTTGTTGGAGGTACTACTACCATAACGCTACCACAGCTGTGGCTTGCCGATCCCTCCTTATGGTTCATTCAAGTCGAGAACAAGTTCCGCATTCATCGCATCACGTCAGAAGTTCGCAAGCATGAGCTCCTCGTTGAAGCGTTGCCGCCACAGGCAATGGCCGAAATACGCGACATCCTCGTGGGCCCGCCTGGTGACACTCCATATACGACAGTCAAACAGGCTCTTCTTCACCGACTCGTTCCGCCTAAGCATCGGCGCATTCAGCAACTTCTGTGCAACGAAGAGCTCGGGGACCGCCGTCCCACACAGTTTCTACGTCACCTGCAGCACCTGCTTGGGGACCAGCCGGACGGCTTAGAAACATCCATACTACGTGAGTTGTTTCTACAGCGTCTTCCACCTACCGTGCGAATGGCTCTTGTCCCAGCTCAGGATAAGACGCTGTCGGAGCTGGCAGAAATGGCCGATGACATGATGGACGTTGCTCCGGCAGTCATAAACGCTGCCCACACCTCTCCGATTTCTGAAGCAGATTCCCTTCGAGAAACGGTAAAAGATCTCGCAGCTGAAGTCGCCAACTTGCGTCTGCAATTGCTGAGCATTCGCAACTTAAATGACCATCCTCGTCCACACCGACCATCTCTCACGTCGCCTGCTCCGCAACGGCCCCTCCACCAGCCCGAGCACCGCTTTTCACCGCAGAACACATGCTACTATCACCGGCGTTTTCGTGCCGCGGCTCGCAGATGTGTGCCACCCTGCTCCGGAGATTACAACGGAGATTCCGGAGATTACAACGGAGTTTCCGGAGATTACAACGCAGTCTCCAATGGATAAGACCCCCAAGCACACTGTGACCCACTGCATCGTAACCACAGGCCCACCGGTTCACTGCCGCCCTCGCCGACTTGGCCCTGATAAACTTCGCATTGCTCGCAACGAGTTTGAGCATATGTTACAGCTGCAGATCATTCGTCCGTCATCAAGCTCGTGGTCGTCGGCGCTACACATGGTTCCCAAGAAGAACAATGACTGGCGGCCCTGTGGTGATTATCGGGCTCTCAATGCAGTCACCGTTCCAGATCGATACCCGTTACCCAATATTCAGGACTGTACTGCCTTTTTAACCGGCACAACAGTATACTCGAAGATTGATCTCGTGAAAGCTTATCACCAGATCCCCGTTGAGCCTTCTGACATTCCCAAAACTGCAATAATTACCCCATTTGGGCTCTATGAGTATTTACGAATGCCCTTCGGGTTGAGAAACGCAGCTCAGACATTTCAGCGTTTTATAGACGAAGTCACAAGAGGCTTGCCGTTTTGTTTCGCCTATATCGACGATCTTCTCGTTGCCAGCAAGGACGCTGAAACGCACAAGGCACATCTACGTGAGCTTTTCACTCGACTACGTGATTACGACCTTGTCATCAATGTAGAAAAGTGTCAGTTTGGAGTCTCGGAGATAGCATTCCTCGGACATCAGATCACTAAAGATGGCATCACTCCTCTACCTGACAAGGTTCAAGCTATCCTCGAGTACCCGCCTCCCACGTCCATACGTAGTCTGCGACGTTTTCTCGGACTCGTCAATTTTTATCGCCGCTTCATCCCTTCATGCTCTACACTGCTGCAGCCTCTGGAAGCACTACTCTCGACTTCGCAAGCCGAGTGAGCCGCACTTCCCTGGGACACGGTCGCGGATCAAGCTTTTTCCGCCGTTAAGACCAAACTCGCCCAGGCCACCCTCCTGCATCACCCTTCACCAACTGCTCCCACTAGCCTCATGGTGGACGCTTCTTCAGAAGCAGTTGGAGCCGCTCTTCATCAATGGATCAATGGTGCATGGGCTCCAATTTCCTTCTTCTCCCGCAAGTTACGCGACACTGAGCGCCGATACAGTACTTTCGGACGGGAGCTCCTCGCAGCCTACCTTGCGGTGAAGCATTTCAGGTACTTCCTTGAAGGGCGACAATTTGCCATTCTTACCGACCACAAGCCACTTGTTTCGGCTTTACGTTCCTGCAGTGCCACGCACACTCCTAGAGAACTTCGGCACCTTGCTTTCATTGCCGAATTCACCACAGACATACGTTATGTAAAAGGCAGTTTTAACAGTGCAGCGGACGCTCTCAGTCGTATTACCATCAATGCCACGACAGGCACCACCGACCTTTCATTGTCTTCGCTCGCGGAGGCACAGGCATTAGACGATGAGCTTCCACGACTCCGATACTCTACTTCCCTCCGACTGGAACAAGTCAACTTTCCCGACGACGACGTTACGCTCTGGTGCGATGTTTCACACAACTGCACTCGTATCTATGTTCCTTCACAGCTGCGTCGTGCTGTTTTTGACACCCTCCACTCCATCTGCCATCCAGGCGTAAGAGCTACGCAACACCTGGTCACTGAACGCTATGTCTGGCCGCGCATACGCGCTAACATTCGTGACTGGGTTCGCACTTGCACAGCGTGTCAGCGTATCAAGGTACAACGGCACACCAAGCCTCCATGGGGAAAATTCCCTCTCCCTGATGCACGTTTCGACACCATTCATTTGGACATTGTCGGGCCTTTACCTCCATGTCGGGGAAATACGTATTTGCTTACGTGTATTGACAGGTACACTAGGTGGCCTGAAGCAGCTCCAATGCCTGACATCACGGCAGAAACAGTTGCTCGTACCTTTCTTGCTACCTGGATTAGCCGTTTCGGTGTACCATCAACGGTGACTACCGATCGAGGCAGACAGTTTGAGTCAGCGCTTTTCACCTCTGTCACATCTCTACTGGGTTGTGCGCGTATTCGCACAACTGCGTATCATCCAGCATCAAATGGCTTAGTGGAGAGACTCCACCGTCATCTAAAAGCAGCACTCGCCTCGCAGCCTCACGCCGAAGATTGGGTATCACACCTCCCTATCGTGCTTCTCGGCCTGCGTTCAACACTTCGGCCAGAACTTGCCTGCTCTGTAGCCGAGATGGTTTATGGCTGCACACTCCGTTTGCCTGGTGACCTCGTCAGCCCCGTTACTACGCAGAGTGTTTCGGATCCATCTTCTTTCGTCCAGCGTCTGCGGGTCTTCATGCAAAACTTGCGCCCATCACCAACTTCAGCTCATACTAAGAACGACGTTTTTCTGCCGGCAAACCTACAGACATCTTCACACGTTTTTGTTCGTGTCGATGCGTCTCGCCGTGCTCTTCAGCCTCGCTATGACGGTCCTTTCCCAGTCATCAAGCGTTCTGAACATCATTTTACAATCCTGCGTAATGGGCATGAAGACACAGTCAGCATTGAAAGGATCAAGCCGGCACCCATTCTGACAAGCTCAGTCTGACCATTTTTTTCTTCAAGTGCCCACGGCCACTTGTCTGCAGGGGGGGCCTATCTGTGGCATACTTTTCTTCTTCTTCTGGCACGACGCACATGGGACATAAACTAGTAGTGGGTAGGCTGCTGTGGAGAAGGAAGAAGTAGTTGAGACAATGGCGGAGATACAATAATAAACCGCGCTGTGTTTTCGCAACCGCGTTTCAGTGTGCTATAACAGCAACACTGAGAACAATAATTCTACAACGATCTGCTACGTACCACTAATCTATAGTGCACACAGCATAAAAGAATATATGCATTATATCACTTAGAAGAGCACCAATAGTGAAGTTCGGTTCTTTGGAATGCTTCGAATGTTTTACTAAAGGCCTGAATATTTTATTCGAGTGTAGCCGAACAAAAGCTATATCATTTCATAACAAGATGTTTTGGTAAGTTGTTGCTTGCTGTCGGGCTGGAAGGCGCATGTCAAAAAGTAAATATTCAAGCGCGTATAACACGATAACACCGAAAGGGGAGTGTAATGACATGACTAGCAGATTTGGCGCTGATTTGGATTCTGTTAGATTTTATATACAGTTTATGTACTACTAAGGCTGTAGGATTTTTCTTTGTGAGAAAATTACAATACCTATGGTTTACTTTAGTTTCACTACTTCATCGTTTTCCTTATGTGGAAGGTAGAAATATTAAATATTGAGACTGTTAATTTGGTTGCAAAGATATTCTGGTTGACCATGCTAGTAATTTTCACGTATTTCAAAAATATAGCAAAGCACTGGAAGAGAACAATGTATCACAGGAAATGTTAATGTAAATGTCATAAAAAATTGTTACATTTTATGGCTCTCGGCAGGCCTCCCGCTTTCCCCACTTCTTGAAGATTATTATTTTGTAGCTGCAGTTGTACAAGTCTCGCTGATATAGAAGCTTGCGTTTGTAATTACAGGGCAGGGGGTTGCAGGGAATCCATCAGGCGAGGATAGCCTATTTTTCTGCATAATGTTGCGAAGCAGTTGTCCAATGGTCCAATGGTTTGTCCGATATTGTTCTTGTTGCTTGTTTCATGTTTCAGAATTGAACTGGCTGTCTTGACTCCAACGATGGCGACCCTGCAGGAACTCTGCAGAAAAGACCTCTACTCCACCCCACGTGCAACTCCAGAAATGCTCTTCGCGTGTGCCTGCGAGGTAAGCGTTGCGGTGAGAGAAATGAGAGGCAATAACGACTTGCAATTCAGTTCGCGGCACATAACCATTCTCAATCTTATCTCTCGTATAGAGGATAGGAAGCGTAACGTTTACATCTTACTCAATGTTGGTTCAAAGCGCGTCGATCTACACCATTCATGTGTTAAGTACTCGTGTCTTATCATCCTGCTTGATTTATGATAAAGAAAGCATGCTTCCCACTTCTGTCTGGTATCATGAATGCAAAGGACAGTCCATTCCGTACGCAATGCTACTGTCGCCACTACAAGAAGGCAACATGAATGAGAAACAACGAAGCAAAGTGGTACTTGATGTCCTCGGTCTTCTGAAAGATCGGCATTGGAGAGCATTGGAGCAAAGAGCATTGGAGTATGAGGGAGACATAGGTACCCCATAAAATGAATATTAGAGAAATCTGGAGATTATGTTGGTAGGTGCACGCGGTGTGAATGGCAGTGCCTGTCGGCGTGTGGGTACGGACGTGAATAAATGCGGGTGAGAGAGTGTACACACGAGTATGAGCGCTTGTGGGCGCCGGTAAGCTGGAGTGGAATGAACCATGAGCGCTGCGGCAACGAATACGCGGGTACGCTAGCGATTATTTACGTAACTTGCAATGTGCTGCAAAGTCAGTATGAAGGGGTGTTCACTACTGCTGATACATGTGGCAAACAAGATCTTTGCGTTTATGTGTGTGTGTGTGTGTGCGTGTGTGTAAGGGGAGGGGGACAGGACACCATGCACTGCGCGACAGTTATCAGAAAAAAAAACGAATCATAATGACACTGCAAAGAAAGATAAAAAAGAAAAACTAGTGCCTGAGTATGGGAGCCATTGGAGTGGCCGCGTCATCGGGACATTCCTGCGCCTAAAGGACACGTGGTTTTACACTTGCACGTCTGCGCTAAATATCGCCAGTCAATCTGACGTACTTCCTTAGGCTAAGGCATTTCTTGCTCCTGTCAATCTTTATGCCAACTGCAGGAGACAGTCTCCTGCAGGAGACAGGACTGTGTGTTTTGAAGAAAGGATTGTGTCTACATGTTGGATGACAGCTGCTATTGATTTGGTTGTGAACAGGGGCAGGCATCTATGTTCACAAAAGTGAGAAGTAGTACTGGTGTATTTGCGATAACAAGAGGCAATGTCTATTTTTGTGTTCCTTTCATAACGCAGCTCAAGGCAGCCATATGGGGGCGGAATGGAAGCCTGCGTGAGCGACGCGTGCCCGGTCAAAGCATGCTGCGAGGAGCATCTTCCTGCGTGCGCTTTCGGCTCCTTCAGCCACAATCCAAGAGTGCAACCCCTCGACACGCTGCCGTGCTCGTTAACAACGCCGATGTTCAATTCCGAGCAGGCCGAGAACACGTATGGCGCACCAACCTGAAGCAGCTACCTTGGCAGACAAAATGGGAGGTAAGCCAGTGTTAAGCGCAACATACACACGGAAGGCCAGCTGTAGGTTTTGTGCAGACTTCGTTTCGTGTCGTAATAAATGCGAATAAATTATATGCCCCATGAGTTGAAAAATCCGGCGATCGTCAGGTGTCCGTGCGGCGTTAACATTTGATGGTAACGAAAGTGCCACGATCAAATGAAGACGTCACGTGTCGGATATCTGATGGTCACAAAACTCACAGGACCAAGTATTGTTGTCACTTTTCAATGTCAATGAAAATTGACCTGGCGAACACTCAAAGAATTCACTTTGCCCGCTTTGAAAAGAGAGCTGGGCCAAGTTAGAAGCGCACTTGGCTGACTCCCGAAATGAACTTAGGCTACCCCCAAAATTTAGTTGTTCCACACCAAAAAATGGCATTGCCCAATTCGAAGATAGAGTTTCGATACCCTATCTTCTAAATGGTGATGATCGTCCCCATTATCAGCAAATAATCCTTTCTTCCCTGCATTAAAGGCCTCTCACGATGATTTCCAACCTACCCAGCTCGGCGCGAGCTGCTTACATCTTATGCCGGCAAATTTCTTACTTTCGTCGTTCCACGTAACCCTTTGCCGTCCTCGGGCGCGCCGACGCACCTACAAAACCAACCTGGTCCACTTCTGAAGTCTGCTTGCTTGCCTCACATCCCAGAAAAACGGACTTTGCCAAATTCGAAAATCGTGTTCTTTCAGGGTCAAAACAAAATTGACTCGGCCCTACTTAAAATGTGGGTGGCCCGGACGTAAACTTGACTTTGCCGAATTGAACCGCACCATCAAGTGATCGCGCCATGTGAACAGTCACGCGACATGAGCGTCAAAGTATTATGGACTTCGGTATATTGGACACGCCCAAACACGCGGTATTCAAGCGCAGCGTGGCCTAGCCGGCCATACCAGTCTGCTCGGAATGTGTCTGTGTACTACGCGTGGCTTTCGCATGCAATGCTCTTAAGGAGACTTAAATAGTCAAGAAGTACCCCACGCGCTTGGTAATAAAAACGCCTAGGAATGCGTTTGACGCCTCCCAGTAACTTAGAGTGGAAGGAATTTTTCCGAAAGCTGTAGTAGGAGCGAAGGTAATGTGAGAGGAATATATGAGCGAATATTTTCCCTTTGCGTTCTTTCTCAAAGTTACGTCGTTACAACGGAGTTGTGCTGTGCTGCGGCGCCGCCATTGTAGGCACCCTGCCCGCCACTTTACGTCACCTGGCTTCAATGTTGTGCTGTTTCCTATCAGCAAAAACTTGAGTGTGCTGACGGGTGGTGTTGGAAACCTACGCTTCCAATCACCTGCTCCTTGCGGTGCCACAGGGCGCTGGCGCCATCTCTGTTCCCTGTTTCGGTCTTGCGATCCGCTGTTTAATTGCTTTCATCACACATGTACGGGCTCGAAGGCACAGACTCTTACGCCAAGCTAGACACATACACCATGCTACGTGTGGTAGGTTATTTACCTCCAATCTATGCGGCTTTTGTTCAACCGTACGCGTACGTCAGCAGCCGCCATGAAGACGCGCTCACACTGAGACATTCGGCGGCTGAAACAGCGCGGAAACCAGTTCGGCGGTGACGAGATTCGCCGGAGCAGTGTCCCCCGCGCTGATCGGTCCCGGACCGAGTTTTGCGGCAAGTGCGGCCGGAGTCACTCACCGCGAACGAACCGGAGCACGAGTCGAAAATTGGAAAAATAGCGGCTCGCTTGTCATGTCGCAGTCGTCGATAGCCGTAGCGGCAGCAAAGTCTTTCGTAATCACCCTGTACTTTTCGACATGCTCCACGTTAAGCACTATGACGGTTGTCATGAGTACCAATATATCTCCATTTTTTGCAATACCCATTGGTGTGCGCAGGGTTCCTCATCAGGGGAGGAGGGGGGGGCGCCCTCCCCCCCCGCTTAGGTGACCAGTGCTCCTGATTTATGCCAGCTATCGGCCAATAGTAGCATTCTGCCAAATGATGAAGCATGACCGCTTGCAGCTTTGAACCTCATGCTATGCTACATTGCACATGTTTATGCTATGGTTTACCCTCTCAGCACCTCCTCTCCCTCCTCTTCACCCTAACATGAGTTCTCCTCACGCTCACTTGCCTTTCCCATCCCCTTGCTAAACTATACTATACTATACAAGGCTATGCCATACTTTACCCTCTCCCCTCCTCCTTTCCTTCCTCGTCACCCTTACATCACTCCTCACGTTCACTTCCTCTTCCCACACCCTTGTTATGCTACACTATGCATGGCTATGCTATGCTGGGAGCTGCGTGGCACATGCCAGCTTTCTGTGGCGCATACAGGCCGAGTTTTCTGTATACGACACCGGCCTTACTCAGAGCTTAAACAGCTCTCGTGGGGAAAAAAAATCTTTTCTTTTTGTGCATGCGCAGTTGCGACGATCCTATTATTCTGGGCAACTTAGAGGCTTCGGTGCCAGATTTCTACACCTGCCTAGTATCATTTCCGAGTGCGAGTTTTGAAGTCTTGGATGTGGTGATGCCTACGAAACCGTTTCGATACGCAGTGGATATTGGCGCGGGCTATATGTACGTGATACACTTTTCTCAAATGGGGCGCGAATGCAGCACTTACACCCTTGCGATTGTTTAATAATGTCGCACGAGCGTCGACCGCAGGATACGGTAGTTTGTAATATAGGCGAGGCCTGCGTCGCTCGAGCAGCAACTGCGAACTTCGATCATGAGTGCGCGCTCGCGTGCGCTATCTCGACATACATCAGCAGACGGCTCGTATACGTGCTGTGCTCTCACGGCTTTCTTCGTGTTCACACGACAGACTGCATGAAAATCGCCTCGCGGCCGTATGCGTTCAAACCAAGGTTTTGTAGTGTCACACGAGATCAGATCGAAAAGAGTTAGCTGCTAGCCTTACTTCGTATAACGTTACAATATGTTGCTATGAATTCATTGTTTGGCCCTTGCGGCGAAACCGTGATTTTTTTTCAAGTGTAATAAATGTGCCTGTGTCTTTCGCTTCTTTTTTTGTGTCACGCTTTCAATAATGCTTTACCTTCACTGTATCTAACAGTTTCAGCCTACTTTAAAGTCGCACACTTAGGACATATACAATACATGTGTCACATGCACCCGGAACTCGCAATGCGTGCGGTGAAATTTGGAATGAAATAGCGAAAAATAATGGGGTCCACTTTCTTTAATGTATACGTTTAAATTCATTTATTTGCTCAGATAAGGCATTCTACTTCATTAATAGCAATTTTGAACCTTGCCCAGTTTTGGACACACTACGTAACTGAACACGTATCTCCAAAGGTACCACTCAAACGAGACATAAGTTCAGGCGAAGATGGAGGCATGAAGAGATGAACTGGGAATGTCGCTGCAGCCAACGTTTCCACAAGTGCAATTGTCTTCGACAAGGCAGCAAGGTAGCAAGACAAGTGCACTTGTCCAAAAGTTGGCTCCGGCAACATGAGTCCCTGTTCAAGAATATTTTCATCTCGTAACGATGGAGCTGTCATTTTGTTGACGTGAAATGGGAACGTGTGTTAGTGAAAACTGTCCTGTACACGCAATAGTCTGTGTTCAGTGCTGGTGCTGGCATGCATAACTGCTTCTTCCATATTTAAAAAAAATAATGTTCAACAGATTTTTAACGTCGTGAGGGATGAAGAGGTGAGACAATAACCACAAATGCCCACTTATGTATCGATATGCACACCCTTGCAATTTTTAATAATATCGCAGTAGCGTCGACCGTAGGATACGGTGCTTTTTAATATCGGCGACAAGCAACGAAATCAGCGACGCGACTATCAGCCTCACAACTGCTTTCTGTACATATATTCGCGCATATAACGCTGATAGTCCGTATGCATCTCGACGCAAACACTGCAGCAGACGGCGCTCGCGCCCCAATGAGCTCTCTGCACTTGCGCATCATGCAGGAAATCTCGTTATATCTCGCCTATATCAGGCACTACTACGTCCAGGGGTCAACGTGTGCGCGATATTATTAAAACATTGCTTGGGTGTACATTCAGTTATTCCCAATATGCTCAAAATATATTAACATGGTGTGAGTATATATGATCCGTGTAATCACTACTATTCGTGGCGCTGCAATTAAATGTGAGCTATTACATAGTCAATTAATTCATCTATTCAGTTCTCGAACCAACAGAATGCATTCAACTTGCATTTCTTCAACGAACTCAGTATATATCGTAATGCTCGTGAATTCAAGCTGATGCAATATCCGCAATGTTGTTTCGCCTTTTTGCACATTTTTCGGCCACCCTGGTAGCATATAGTAGCTATATGGCCCTTCCATGCGAAGTTAGAGGGCTTCAGTTTAATTAACGCCATGGCGGACCAATTTTTATGGGGTCGAAACCAAAAGAAAACAAAAACTGCCGACTTACGGTTAGGGGCGGCTTAAAAAGACCAAATAGTCAAAGTTAATACTGAGCCTCCCAGCATGATGTGCTCATAATCAAAGCGTCGTTTGCGCACGTGAAGCCGCATAATTTTTTACAGTTTTCTGCGTGATTCAGTCAGTTAACCAGTTACCTATTGTTTTATCATGCACTGATGCCCCCACCACACATTAGCAACTTTTTTTTTTGCTTTGGCAGGCAGCGACCGCTTCCGTGTGCAGCAATACGGTGGTCATGACCTTTAACGCCACCCATCGGCGACAGGAAGCTCCACCGGCCTACGATGGATCGCAGCAGTGTGAACAGTCAGCGGATGCAGCGGATTCCCGGTGCCGCCGATAAAGGTTGCCAGTTTTTCGGCGGTGCTAGCTGGCGCCTACTATGTTCCATTGCACCTGATGAGCTGGTCAAGTAGTCGTCGTTGCCGTTGATACCAGCTGCATATTGGCAGAACGGACTAGCGGAGTACCGTGCTATGACTAGACGGCTGCAGGCACGGGTTGCGCGCATGCAAGTTGCCTGGTCACGCGTGGTCCGAGAACTTGCTGCTGGCACAGTCTGCTGGCTACTACCATCGACTGTCACGATCAGGTCGCAGAAGGACGGGCATTCCTTTTTTCGGAAGCAATGCGGCATGATTCTCGACGGGACCGTACTGCTTCAGCCGGCCGTGATTTATTTTCTAGCTTTTCATATTTATGCGCTGTCTTTTTCTTAATGCAAATTGTGCGAGTTCTGATAATAAAGCTTTACGAATGTCACGTCTGTTTAGTTTCATGAGCATGTTTCGAGTGTCCGAAGCACCCACCTTTCATAGGAATGACTGCGTTTTTCGGCGAGAAGCATTGTCTAGGCGAGAAGGCGAGAAGCATTGTCTATAATACCTGAAGTGGCTATGTATATTCATCTACCCTATATGTAAAGACTTGCAAAGAAGTCTGTACTTGTTTCTGTAGATTTTAGTTTTCTAATGCAGAATTCTTAGGAATCGAATGAATAAGAAAACCAAAATGAGTTAGATGTTCTCCCTATTGGTCGGTATTCGCTATGTTGAAACCGCCGAAATACATTTTTCTTATCAGAAAGATCATGGGTGGCTTCACTGAATTAACGTAGGGAAGGCCGATAAAACAGCGAAGCGTTCTTCATCGCAGTGCTAAGCTGTACTAAACTTCTTAAGTATTCAAAATCATTTCGAAGCCAAATCATTTCCAACATCGGTTTGTACAAGCTAAAGTGGTTTCGCGGTTTCTTTTTGCAATGTCGTCGGAAATGTCTCTTGCATGGCAGCTCGCAGTGTACTTCTACGGGTACATTCACAAATTGAGCCCGTCTGCCGTATTATCCAGTGCCGTGGGATGCCTACGTATACACATTAAGGGAAGGCGAGGAGAAATGAGTCGTTCTTCAATTTCATTGAGCTTGGGCAAAGTGCCAGGAAATGTGTGGTACTTGTAGCCGTTACTCACCCTCAAAGCCCGCATTTTGCCGGCAATAACCGATATGCTATCTATGGACATCGTCTTCATTTTTAGTGCAGCAGAGGTGAGTAGTGGGGCATGCCCAATTTCTGTGGTGCATACCCGCTAGGAAAGAATGAAATAAGGGGAATTTTAAGGGATCGTTTTGATTTGTTAAACAAAACATTATTGAGAACTAACCGACAATCAAACCAAGGAAAGTGTGGGGGGTGTTATTTGCAGCAGTTGTGATATAAAGGCGGAGAAATTGAAGTGGACGAAAAGATAACTTGCCGATGGCAAGAACCAAATCATGCTACGTGACACCAGCAGGCAGAAAAAACTGGGGATGGGCGAAGCATGTAGGGAAGGGTGTGTCAGCTCCAATAACGTGAAACCTGCGGAGGGGCGAAGCATGCAGTGTGCGCCGGTGTTTCCCACAGCAAATCACTGCTAATGGGCAATGACACAGAAGAAAGATTAGACACAGAGACCCGCAATCCGCTTTTAGTTAACGTGCACGCTGCGAATCTTTATTGTTTAACTACGCTCAAGAGAAAACTCCCACCGGCACTACATTGCAGGCCAACATCCAGTGCATATATGTATACTGGGTTGCCGGTGAACGGTTGTTCAGCGCGAGCAGGTGGTTTTTTTTTAAATAAAAAAACTCGTCAGCAGACGCTGCCTGCGTCGGCGTTGTCTCTCGCGGGCGAAGGCGCGTTCTCGTTCCTTGCGAGCTAGTAGTTCAGCGTTCATCGCAGGAAGAGCGTTGAACGTTGAACCACACAGCGAGCGCTGAGGCGGTGGCGCCCTCTCTTGCGCTCAAGCAAATGGACGACGGACGACGATTTTCGGTTTTAATATTGGACTATGTATGAATATCTGAGTAATGAATAATTACTTTGCCGAAAGTATATTTTGCCTTAAAATATTTTCAAACCCCTGATGCTTCTAAAGCTTACGAGAAAAAATCACAAACTTGAGGAAATCACCATTTTGGTCTACATTGAGACGCAAATTAGACCACGTGGTGCTCCTATTAAAAATCAGATTTATACCTCCATCGAAACAAAGTAAGTGGTTCTTTTATATCGCAAGTTTTACATATGCGCTATTGCTTTAAGGAAGAAAATAATTTTTGAAGTTCCCCACTGACGGCAAGGGGGAGCTTAAAAAATTATGCAAAGTATTGCTGTCCGAGATGAGCCTTTCAGCTGAAACAATTCAGCCCATTCCTGGGAATACATTAGGATTCCTGGACGTTTACATATATAAATATATGTTCTTTAGCCGGTGAGGTATCTGTCGCCATGGCAGCGTTTACATTTGGAGTCAAATAACTGCTCGAAATATTTTTTATTTTAATATGAGAGAGATGTTATGCGTTGTTAGACAAGTCCTAATAGCCAGTCTATACTCCATCAATCATCCCAAGTAGATTATACTCACAAATGCATATATTAAGCGCTTATTCAAGGTTTGTACACTGACTACCTATAATACATGAAACTGAAGCCAGTGCTTACTGGAAGGAATAACAAAGGATGTGAACGCGACTGGCTGCCACTTTTATTATTAAAAGCTTCGTGTATTTTCGAACTTCTAACGATTATTTTTCTCGTGCTTCTATAGTTTTCTTCTATTTCTTCGACAGGTTATGCCCCTATGTGAGATACAGAAGCCGATGACGACGGAACCACAGCGCGTGCCTGGAAGCTTCTTCTTCTCAACACCAAAAGAGGTGGGCGGCGATAACGTCCTGCAAGAAGCAATTTGAGCACAAGTCGGCGAGCTATGACGGGAGAGAGTCTGTACGCAAGGCAGGCCAACAGGCCTTCAGTTGCACACGCTCTTCGGTACGGCGACTCCAGGCGAAAACTCATCTTGTTTCGTCTGGACGCGAGAGGTGGACTAGTGGCGCCGTTCGCTCCCTCCTCTGGGCCGCGCAGACGTCAGCAAAGGAAAGGAGCTCGACAACGCTGTCGAAGCCAACAGGGCTTGATGGAGCTGCAGACAACGCCACGACCAGCCGGAGGACATGCGAGTGGGTGGGCCTGTGTCGTGACTGATGTCTTCCGAAACATACACCTGTATGAGCACAGCGGTGACGGCGACAGCGAAAGAGACGTACTGGGTGAGCGCATTCATTGGGAGGTGACGTCGTTGAAGCCACCCCGTCGGCCGTCTCTGGGTCTACAAGGTCCTGAGATGAGCGTCGTCTTCCATGGCGGTCGCTATGGACTACACGCTCCCCAAGACGCCTTCTACGAGCTGTTGCTGAGAGGCCGCACTGGTAACAGGGGTCGACTCTCTCAACGACTCCGAGACCCCGGCGATGCGCCTCCTTAAGCTCGCACAGCTGGCAGTGGTTTGGAGACTGCCGAGGCCTCCTCCGTCTTGGAGTCGTATGGCCTTGGCGGGCTCGTGCTACTGCCGGGCAGCGCCAACGCCACTGCAATTCTTTTATATGTTATACCGTGATCTTATTCTCGTTGCAGAACTTCTGCTTTTTGTATTCTTTTACTTATTTTTCTATCTATATGAAATAAATGACAACATTTTATCTAATCGATGTCTTATTCATGAGGTCTGCGTGGTCTCTCACTGAGACTGCTGCATGCCAAAGGAGAGGCCGTGTGCAATTTTAGATGTGCGCTTGTACTTATTTCGCAGACCGTGAATAATTTATCGAGTGCACGAGGTAGCCTTGCTGAGCAAGTACCTGTAATTGCTTTATATCCGCATACACAGGAAGAGGGTGTCCGCTTGCCCTATATTTCAGCAAAACGCCACGTTACGACATATAAAAGCATGATATCAGGAACAGAAGGTGGAGGGGTAAGATTCATTTTATGAAACTTCCGAGAACGCGTTGCGACGACTAATTTCACTTTTCTAAATGAATGTTTACGTGGCTGTTTTAATATTGGGGTGTGGTTGGAATGACGATAAACGATGCAGTAAATGTGGTGAAGATTCGAGTTTCGATTTCGTGGAGCTATGCCCAAAATTGATTTAATGAACATGCTTGCACAACATACCGGATTCGTGATTTTCTTTCATGGCGGAAGTCTTTAACCGTCTTATTGCTGAATTACGCTTGTCAGCAGAAAGCACCAGTTGACAATGGTTGGTTGTAAATTCCTAACGTAAACGTAAACGTAACGTAAAGTTAATTAACGTATAGTTAACGAATTTCCTCTGGACATCGAACACGGCCGCAAAGCGTTGATGTCATCCTCCACGCGGAAACTCATTATTCTACTCGCTCGGGACGGACAACACCCTAACTTTTGAGGCGTCGAAGTAATTTGCAAGAACATCTAGTACAGAAGCAGGAATGAACTTAAACAGACGCAGCCAATAACACAATGCCACGGACCGTCCCAGGAACCAAGAGAAAAAACTTGGAGGACGCTTGAGCTTCGCTTTCAAGAGTAGAACGCGATGGCTTAAGCGGGCCCCGTACGCATTGCCTTCTCAATTGTTAGCATGGCTTCGGTTCCCGGTGCTTGCCTCAACCGTGCCGTAGGCAAACGAACGACTGTGCGCGTAACATTGGCCGTTTCAAACTATCCTAGAACGTCTACTGCAAGTACACTTGCTAAATGACCACTACGCCATAATTCGTCACGTGATCACGTGTGTGATCACGTGACGACTACCGCTCTGTGCAATCACGTGACCGGAAGCGCTCGCACTGCACCGTCAAAAGGGCTCGCAGCAGCTGAGACCGCTTGACGAGAGAGAAGAGCAATCGAAAAGAATCAGCCGAATGCGAGGCGTGCCCTCCCTTTCGACCAGCCGAACGCGATGCCGTCTGCGAGAGCGCGCTAGGGCGCTCCAAAACGACCACCTGAAGACGCCATTATTCTTCTGGTTTTAATTTGGCATCTCTTCGTGTGCATACCGGACAAAAATTGCGCCACTGATGTGTAGGTGGACCCTTGCATAAAACACTTTCGTGTTAAAAGTTTTCCTTATCTTCACTCCTTTTCACTGCATTAATGAAACAGAAAAGCATCCATTGATCACACGTGAGGAATAAACGTTCCACATATGAAAGGGTGAGATGACTAGCCGTTTTGCCTTACTAGTGCTTGATTGCTGAAACTGCTCTGCTGAAACTATTCTGAAGCGCTGGAACTGCTCTTTCTAGGCGACGTATGCTTGTAAAATTTGCTGTACCATGCTTTTGAAGGGTTCGATGTCGAGAGAAGCCAACATGTACTTCAAACGCAGTGATGCCAACCCTGGAGATGTATTCCTAGATCTAGGGTTGTTTCTCTCTAGTGGGAACCTGGCGTCTTTGTGGTTAAATATTGGGATTTTTGTGAGCCTCGGGGAATGATGCGTTACGTGGCCTAGTAATACGCGTTACAGAGTAATCACGCATTTACAACTAAAAAGACCGTAAAACTACGTTCTGGTTTTCATTTTTAAAAAAGCGCTGGCCTTCAGAAGTTGTGACGCCAGATTTTAGTTGCTACGGCTGAAACGGTCCACTGTAATCAAAAACATCCTCAGGGGTGGCCTAGGCCCAGGCCACGAATTTGCCGGAATTTTTAATAAAGTTGTTACCACTGCGACCTTCTTGGGTGTTTAGAAAAGATAAGCGTATAAACTCCGGTGCCATGAGTGACCGCTGCTCTGTGACACAATGTGCCATTTCACTTGCTACTGGACGCAGAAAACGGCACAGTTCACGCTTGCTTTGTGCCCTCACCGTGTGAATGTTAATGAGAACTCACAGACAATAATTCCAAGGAAAAGGGATGCTATCCGTAGTCGTTATGAGATAAATATGAAGGAAATAAAGTGCATGAAAAGATAACCTGCAGATAATTTGCAGTATTCGCTGTTAGTTCCCATTAATATTATGTCTAACAAGGAAAAACGAGTCCCTAAACTTTCCCTTCCTTGGTTCACCGTGTGAACTTACTACATGTGAATTGGCAAATTCTATATGGAGATATATACACTGGGCTATGCGACAAGAGTAGAAAGAAAGCGAGAGTAATCACTAAAAGATATGGCAAAATGGGAAGCTGATTTAAAGTACAGCAGGCGGGTTTCAGTCAACAAAAAAGCCCTTGCATTTCTACTAGCATGAAACTTGTACTGCGAAGGTGGAAATCGACCGCCACCTCGCAATCTCCAAGCACAAGAAAAGCGCCGCATCTTGTAATCCAGTCTCACGATGATATGTACGAAGCTTTCATATACGAAGCTGATATATACGAAATACAAAGCTTTCGAATCGAAAGTCATAATAAGATGAATTTGTAAAAATGAGTGTAAATCACTCTCAACGGTGTACTGTTAGCGCGTGGTGCGATCACATTAATAAAAACTCACAGGGCCCCTTATGCATTTGTGTAAGATTGTTTACTTGTTTGCCTAAGATGACTCAAAGGCGAAAGCCATGTTCTTTTTCTTCCGTCGATGTACTGTTCGTTCCCCGCCCCTCCAAATGTTTTCTGGACGAAACGTGGTTTTGAACTGCCTCGAAAATCGGTGGCATTTCAAGCTTTCTGCAGAGCACCTAATTCTGCATTGCCTCCGTATTCGGCGCATGGATCACGGAGGCAATACAAAGCGACGATGTCATTTGAGTACGTCATTATGTCACGTGACGTTATAACGTCACAAATTTTGACGGTCTCTTATATCATGACGACGTAATAAGGGGACGCTATCACGTTATAATTTTTTGCATCACTCGTGTTGACGCTGCCGACGCGGGACGCCTACGGTCAATTTTCGCGTTTGATGAGGAATGTAAGGCTTTCGCCTTAAGATATTCAGTCTTGTTACAGCGCTGTAACGGATAGCAATAACCAGCCAATGGGCCAGAAGAAAGGCGGGAAAGAGCTCTGTTTGTCCTCGTCCTTGACACATTCGCCGATTGTTCATACTGTTTACCAAGCTGTACTATCTGTGTCAAATGAAACACGAACAGCGGAGCGCGTTGCTCAAGCATTAGGAACTGTATAGTGCGCGCCATCCTGTCATCACCACTGACAGGCACGCACACCCAATTAGGCAGCACTGCGCGATCGAAAGCATGAATGAGGCTCACGAGGGGCAAACGGCATGAGCCTATCTATCTCTAATCATAAGGTTGAGAACTGTACCACGCGCACCACTACTGGCGTTCCATTCGGAGCCGATAGTACGCGTAACAAGTTTTAATGTCCATCAAACTCGCCCAATCTACGCTAGTTGTCCTCAATAAGCACCTGGTCGATGATGTTATCAAAGTTATTTTCTCGGCAAATGTTTTGTGCACACAGGTCCACATGACTACAATTGAGAGTTGGAGTGTGAATTTTCGTTCAACTCAAGCCTGTTTACACTAAAGTTTGCGAATACGCCGTAAAATTTAGCGCACTTCGCTTGCGAAGCAGCGCGTAGACACACTTTAACTCGCTTTGCGGGACGTTCGCACTTTCACGTAAGCTATTTCAACGCCGCCTAGCCTAGTGAGTGACGCCACGTACTCGGGGGCATGATCCTGACCGCGATGGCTGTGGGTATATAGAAGATATGTTAAATGTTAACGTTTCTTAACCTCCTGTAATGCTAGCAGCCATCTAAAAAACTCTCATTAGAAGAAAATACAGCTAGTAGACGAGGAACGCCGAGCGACGCGAGTAAACTACAATGAAATTGCTGCTGTTTTAGAAAGAGCCTAGCAGACGACAAAAGCCGAATCCCCGCCTTCGCATCACCGGATGGATAGACGGATGCTGTGAGCGTCCCCTTTATGACGGGCTCCACTAGGCTCGACAAAAAAATAAGAAAAATCCTTTTTTTCTTTTTTCTCCCCCCCCCCCTTCCTTTCTTTAAGTTGGCATATTGCCTTGTCTACTACGATTAAATCAATGTTACTACAAAGAAAGACAAAAATAAATTCACAGCCCAATTCTCTGCCCCTTACGGCAGTGTGTGCTTACTTTTTCCACTATTTATTTTTTTCCTATCTCTCTAGTTTTCTACCACCAATACTCTAGCCGTCTCTTATTTCTATCGCGTGCTTGTACAGCTTTCCAATGTTGTCCCTAAATCCCAAGGCTTCAAGGCTTAATGGGCTTCATGGGTTCACCGTAGCGCCGTTCGCAGCGCCGCCATCGGTGGCGCACGAGGCGAATACCGGATTTCTTCGAGTATTAGTGTAGAACACTTTCTGAGTGATACCTCAGTGGTATACGCTTTTTTTAGAGCGCCGAATTCATTGTAGTCATGAAAATTGTAATGTTATTATAACTAAGTAAAACAAAATTACACCACCTCCCACTAAAGGGAACCACGTGGGGATACGAAGCAGCGCATGGGTCGACTTAAAGTTCCGTTCATCACGGGCACCTTGCCCGATGTTAACGCGTCCTTGCAAGTGGGGCACACGATGAATTCACTGTAGTTGCTGTTGCTGTTACTCGTCCCAAACTCTTGTTGGAGCACGCCACGCGGTTTCATCGTGCGTCTGCAGAATCTCGTTCCCCGACGCCATCACATGATTGCTGAGATAGTGTAAGGGGGAGAGGCCACAGCGTCTTACCCAGCCCTTAAACAGACCCGAACGCGCCAGCGCTTGCCAGCACACATGGTTTTGTCTGCGTTACGCCAAGCTAGAACAGCATACGGCAGCCCGGGCCTCTAAAGTGCTCTGCACGTATCATCATTAAGGCGGTCGAAGAACAAGAGGAAGAAGTCTTCCCCTTGGCGCGAGCGCGCGCTCTGATGGCTATGCTAGGTGGGCGGTCGCTAATGGAACTACGGACACAGCCCAGCACAAAAGCGGCTTCGCATCTAATAATGTACTTCTTGGCCAATCTGTCCCGTTGGGCAGTAACACCGAGTTGGTATTGAGGACAATCCAATGAGTCATCATCTTCGTCATTATCACTATCATCTTACTTTATAACGCACGAACACCTCGTGAGGTTCGCTCGCGCATTCGAACGCTCTGACTGAACAGGTGCGCGTACTTCGCTAAATCACCGGGAACTTCCTCATTGCAGCAGCTGAGATGGACCTCGACGAACTCAGCTGTACCGAAAACCTTGGTGCTTCAAGTTTCGTGACACCCTCTAGATTCGATAAGGCATCTTTGGCGTCAGAGTCAGCCCGACGTCTTCTTAGGACGGGGTGCGTACCCAGCTGGAACGCCCTCCACGAAGGTACCATGGTGAAGAGGGACGCTGAGGTCAAGTCACGGAAGCCGGTGGAGAAACTCGATTGCTGCCGGCGCCGAAACCAAGCGTGCGACCCCTCCCAGAGGGACCAGTGCGGCCAGAGGTTCGGGATTGCGCACGCCCCTCGTGCCTTGCAAGCAGTTGGGTTTCAGCCAGCGGCCACATACAGGGAGGGCGAACACGTCCTGATCAACAGGTACAGTTTAGCGCGATAATGATTGTTGGATTAGATGAAACACTGCATACGTGCTACCCACGGAAATGACCACTGTCACTGTTTTCAATATTGTGGGGAAAAATACAACGCCTGTGAATAAGTGGCTTTTGCAGACCCTGGGTGTATATCATTGACAGCAGTTAGGAACATAAGCGCAGTGCTATGCATGCTGTTGGTTAGTATATTATTTCATGTTGTACACCTAATTGTTCATGAGGAAATTTTGATGTTAGCAGGAGCCCCATTTAAGGTTACAGCCTAGGCTAGATTAAGGGCGCTAATTTCTGCTATAAAGGTTATATTCAAGACATTTGGTGCGCACAGAAACCAGGAACCAATGTATTTATTTCATGGCGTTTCAGCCCTTCGTAATATTAAGGCATCTTCGTGCCGCTTGGCTGAATATGTAACTCATCACTTGTGATGAGCCACGCGATACAGGTAAAGCATTAGCAGCCACGTGTCCAGACATTCATAAGAATATGGTGTTGAAGTAATACCATTCGCATAATCTAATGGCATGCCCTAGCACGATGTCTCACGGGAACTGGCACCTTTCGCTTTCCTTGAAGTGTCGCGTCGACTTCAGCGCTGATTTAATCTTTGAAGTTATGCGCTGAAAATTAATAATTAATTTTTTTAAAGCCACCTTCAGTGTGTTCTTCACAACGAGCAGTTGCTTCTATTCATATTTCTCGCGCCGTGAACCATTAATACATTATGAGTTTTTCATCTCGATTCGCAGTCACTCTGCCCCATGAGAAAGCCATGTGAAATAGTTTCCCCTTAAATGGTTTATAGTGCCGAACCAACCAACATGTCTATTTCCGTATATTAAGGCAACCCCTCGGCGATGGCTAATGCCCTTGGCAATAGTTCTGTGTTTTACGCTAAATGTGAAAAAATATAACTTTGCTTTAATATCTGAAACTTGCGTATATTTGACATAATTCTTGTGTAGGTCATCTATGTGCCTTTCTGAACGCACAGAACAGCGACGTTCAGCCGTACTAACCTCAGGCAATGTAAATAAGCGTGCCAACCTGAATGCAAATCGGTGTGCCTGTGGTATCGAAACTTCTATATCAAAAGCGAAAGGTTGAGGGTGTCCATACTTTGTTCCGTTTAATATAACTCATTCGGTTTTGTTATTACGGACAAAAAACCAGGTCGATGTGGAAGATCAAATTACCGCATTCACTGTACTTGCTTCCCTTATCATCAGTAGTCTTATCGACGAAGTTGAGAATACAGATTTCGTAGGGATCTGGAGCAATTTTATACTGCAATGTGAAAACGATGGCAATTTGATCAAACACCTATTTTCAATTTGATTTCAATTTGATGCTCTTGCAAACATGTCAGCGAAACACTGATGCCCCGCATTCTGCACGAATTTCACAATTTTCTGATAACACAGCCGAAAATGGCTTGCTCTCTTTTCTCAGCGTTGTCACGCGGTACACATGAACAAGCAGTGAGGTATACACGTCAATAGGTATTAGCAACATTTTCGATAGGGAGATTTCCAGTAATCGGACTAAATCTTGCTTTTCCTTTCTAAATTAAAACTATGCGTGTCGCGAGGCCACAGACACCGACAAAGTGAACAATTGCTATTCTAGACTGTAGTGACGGCCCACTGTATTGTTTGCTTTTTTTCCTGGCATGTGAAGTGGCAACGACAGTACCGCATGCGTCCATTTTCAAACAGAAAACACCTTTGACGGTCGATTCTCTCGTACTCAGCCCATTACGACAATACTTCCTAATGTGTATGTATCATTGCTTTTAACATCACACTTAGGCTTGCCCACGCAGAAAAGTTCTGTACGCGCCAAGTGAGCTTTTATATGTCTGCAGATATGGCTTCGTAATTATTGAATTAGCCGGCGCCCGCCGCTCTTGTCTAGAAGCTATGGTGCTTGACTGCTGGCACGAAGGTCGCGGGGCGCCCCGCCACGGTGGTCTAGTGGTTATGGCGCTCGACTGCTGACCCGAAGGTCGCGGGATCGAATCCCGGCCGCGGCGGCTGCATTTTCGATGGAGGCGAAAATGTTTGAGGCCCGTGTACTTAGATTTAGGTGCACGTTAAAGAACCCCAGGTGGTCGAAATTTCCGGAGCCCTCCACTACGGCGTCTCTCATAATCATATTGTCACGTGGTCGTGACGTCGACGAAGGCAGCAGTCAGCACGTCCGAGATGAAACTCTTTATTAGACCGAACTTGTGGCCGGGAAAATGACACTCCAGCTACAGCAATAAACTGATAGCGGCGAACAGAGCGTCGACCGTCGATCAACTGTCAAGCGCGTCGGCTTTTATACAGGCGCTATGGATCTTTCCAGCAATATCGCTGGTGGCGGCGTTATCTCTCGACAAAGCTGGAACATTCGCGTGCGGCGCGCAATGTTAACAAAACGATCTACTAAAATCGTGAAGCTTCTCGAACACTGCTTCGCGGCCAGCGTCTAGCGTTGATAACCGTCCTTGCTGGTCAAATTTGAACACATCAAAATAAAAGAAGGAGCGGGCGTGGCAATATCGTGGTTTTGGGACGTTAAACCCCAGATATTATTATTATTAAGGTCGCGGGGTCGAATCCCGGCCGCGGTGGCCGCATTTACATGGAGGCAACAGGCTAGAGGCCCGTGTGCGTAAATTGAGGTGCAGTTAAAAATGTCCAGGTGGTAAAGAACCCGTAGTCCTCCACTGCAGTGTCTCTGATAATTATATAGGGAGTTTAGAATTTAAAACATCCACCACTGAAAGCATCAAGACGTGAAGTATGTACAGGACTGCTATCCGTCGGTTTGGTCCACAGCTAAAGAGTCCTACCTCGACAAGTGTCTTAACTTTTCGAGACTTGAGCGCACGACCTCACACTCCGGTGGCTCGCTCGATATGCGTAAATGGTTATGTTTGAATTGCAATGGGTGTCGTCTTATTGTTGCACAGTCAGAATCCTCTTTTTATATCAGCATCTGAGAATTTCCCTTATTGCTGCGCTGCTAATTTGCGCTAGCGGCGATCTATTTTACAGTGATAACAATTCTATCGAGATTCCAGGCGCATTTTTTCCGTCGCCATAGCTATCGGACTCCTTAGACGATGACATTACCCCGCACGTTGTACGTGCTCTGTGCGAGTGAAAGCATGGGAGGGCAGCCGACGATCGCGGCTCAAAATGGAGGTAAAACGCACAGGTCGCCCTCCGTCTTCCGAAAGGCCCATGAAGGAACCAGACAGTGTGGTGCGTGGCTCCGGCAGGAAGTGCGCACTTTATTCAGCCGGGCACGGTTGCACGTGCGCCCTATACATCTTGACGGGGATCAGCAGACCACTGATACCTGTGTACGTGCCGTTTGCGTTAAAGCATTAGATGGCACGAAAGTCACTTCGCTCCCTGCAGTGGTACGGCTGTAATATTTTTGTGTGTGGCGTAGGATATGCAGCACTATGGCTATAAGACTTTTGGTTGTGAGAAAATTGCAGTACATTTGGTTTACTTAAGTTTCACTATTTCATCGTGTTCCTTATGTGGGGGGAGAAGTATGAAATATTGAGAAAATTAAATGCTGGTAATTTTCACGCTTAATCTCAAAACACAGCAAAAGTTGAAGAAAACCATGTATCATAGGCAATGTTAATATAAACATCAGAAAAAATTGTTACATTTTATGGCTTTCGGCAGGCCTCCATATTTCCCCAGTTCTTTAAGATCAATTTTTTTTGCTCCATTGGTTCAAGCATCGCTGATATAGAAGCTTGCGTTTGTGACTGCAGGGCAGAGATTCGCAGCGCAGCAGCCATCAGGCGAGATAGTTTATTGTTTTGCCCCATAATATTGCGAAGCAGTTGTTCAGCGCCCGAATGGTTTGTCAGAGATTGTTCTTCTTATTTCTGGTCTCCAACGATGGCGACCTCGCAGGAACTCTGGAGAAAAGACCTCTACTACACCGCTCGTGCAACTCCAGAAATTCGCTTCGGGCGTGCGTGTGAGGTAAGCGTTGCGGCGAGAGATACGAGATGCAATGATGACTGGCAATTTTGTCCGTGGCACATAAAAATTCTCCATGTTAACTCTCGTATAGAGGATACGCAATCGTAATGTCGACATCTTACTCAATGTTTGTTCAAAGCGCGATGGCCTACACCTTTTATGTGTGAAGTACTGATGTTAAAACGCGCTCTATTTATGATAAATAAACCATGCCTACGACTTTTGAACACCGAAGAACGGTGTTGCAGTGGTTAAAAAAGCCCAAGGAGACATTCCAGTCTCGCTTCCTTTAAACGCACGTGACATCGCCCCTGCGTGAAAAAGAGCATCGTCTCGATGCTAAAAAAAAACACTAGAAAAAACCAAGAAAGTGCAACCATATCGACAAAATGGAACAAAATGCGACTAGAGAGAGATAGAGAGAATAAAAATAAAAGAAAGGCGGGGAGGTTAACAAGGGCTGAGCCCGGTAGGCTACCCTGCACTGGGAAGGAGGGAGGGGGAAGGAAAGATAGAAAGGAGGAGAGAAAAGTCACTCTTTCAGCCGGCGTAAGAGTTCCGCGTTTGACATCACAAACGGCGAATCAGTCCGGTATCCTTGAGAAAACGCAACAGCGCTTTTGTTGCCTTTCGGAACTGTGATGGGGAGCCCCATGGTCCCAATATTTTCGCTACAGTGAAAGCGCTTCCGTCTATTTGATTTAGTGCAGTGCTGAGGTGAAGCCTCTCGTTTGCGTATGTCGGGCAGTAACACAGAAGGTGCTCAGTAGTTTCCTCAACGGCACGGTCGTTGCACTCGGCGTTGTCGGCCATCTCTATCTTAAATGAGTTGGCGTTGGTGAATGCTACACGCAGACGCAGACGGCACAACACTATCTTCCTCCCAGGAAAGACCAGGTAGTAGGCACAGTCGTAGAGATGGGTCGAAAGAATACAGTTGATGGTGTGTTAACTGTGATGTTTGCCACTTTTGCAGTGCCATGTTCTGCGGCTGCTTACGTAGGTATCGAGCCGCATCAATCCTAGATAACAGCATAGAAACAAGGTTCGTCTCTACAAGTGCTTTTCTGGCAGCTTCATTGGCGAGGTCGTTGCCGGAGATACCGCAATGACTTGGTATCCACTGAAACACAACGTTGTGTACCTCTTTCAATCGCATAGTGCATCATTTATCGTATCTCCCACACAAGTTGTTTGCACGATCCGCGACGAAGTGCCGACGAAAAACATTGTAGAGCCACCTTTGAGTCGCAGAATACTGCCCATCGCTCAGCCGGTTGTTGCTTGATATAATAGACGGCTCCTCGCAGGGCAACAAGCTCCGAACCAGTCGATGTGCCCACGTGACAAAGTCTGTAAGTGAGATTGATGTGTCGTGATGGGATGATGGTGGCGCCGGTGCAGCTGGCCTGGGCGGTAGAGCCATCCGTGAATGCGTGAATTCTGTCAGCATAAAACGTGTGCAAACAGTCCAGAGCTGCTTGTTTCAAGGCCAAGGTTGAAAGGTCTTTCTTGTTTGTGATTCCTGGGACGGAAAGGCGCACTTCGGGTTCACGTAAGCACCACAAGGCGGATGGCGAACGCGGCGAGTGTGTGAAACCCGATGGTAGCAAAGCGCCGCGAGAGCTGACGACGTTGCAACTAGTATGCAACAAGATCTAGGAGATGACAATGTCTCTTAGTCCGCTAACGTTCAAAGAACTTCTTGAGGCATACGGCGTGTACTATTTCAGGTCGCGCGCGACGCCGTTGGGATTGTGGGACTCCACCAGGGACAATTTCGTAGACTAGTGGCCCGAGTCGTCGGGTTATCTTGTAGGGTCCGAAATACCGGCGCTGGAGCTTCTGCCTCAGCCCCCGGCGGCGGATCAGTGTCCACACCATAACGCGAGCACCGGGTGCGTGCTCTAGGTGCCGTCGTCGTAGGTTGTAGAGTGGGGCGTCAGTGTGCCGCTGCTCTTTGACGCGCGAGCGAGCTGGCGGACTTCCTCGGCGCGTTGAAGGAAGTCGGCGACGTCAGCCTGGATGCTCTGGTGCTCGACATGCGGCAGCATCGCATCCAGTATGGTCGCTACTGTGCTGCCAAAAACAGGCTTGAAAGGTGCCACCTTTGTTTTCTCCTGTAGTGTGGTTTCGTACGCGAACGTAACGTACAGAGGAGAATGTCGTCCCAAGTCTTGCGCTTGACGTCGACGTACACAGCGAGCATGTCGGCGAGGGTCTTATTGAAACGCTCCGTGAGGCCGTTTGTCTGCGGGTGGTAGGCCGTGGTTCGCCGATGCATATTGTGGCTCAAGTGTAGGATCTGCTGCCTGAAGTCTGCATTGAATATAGTACCTCAGTCGGTGATAAGGACCTCGGGTGCGCCATGACGGAGCACGATGGTCACGAAGAAGCTAGCGACCTCGGTTGCACTGCCGGACGCTAATGGCCTTGTCTCGGGGTAGCGTGTCAGGTAGTCTGTTGATACCACTATCCACTTGTTCCCGTAGGTCGACGTCGAAAAGGGGCCAAGCAGATCCGTCCCTATTTTCTGGAATGGTTTCTTCGGTGGCTCGATTGGTTGCAGGAGGCCGGCTGGCCTTGTAGGCGGTGTTTTCCGACGTCGGCAATCTCAGCAGCTTTTCACGTAGCGCGCGATGTCCACGTTCATGCCAGGCCAATATTATTTTTATTGTATTCGTCGCATAGTTCGAGTGAACTCCAGATGCCCTGCAGTCGGCTCGTCGTGATATCCCTCTAAAATCTCTTGCCGTAGATTGACTGGCACCATGAGCAGGTATGCGGTTTTGTGAGGCTGTTACACTTGTCTTCGTCCAGGCAGCAACGAAGACAAGTGCACTTGCCGAACGTTGGCTCCAGCGCCATTCCCTGTTCAAGAATATTTCCACGTAATAAAGTTGGAGCTGTAATTTTCTTGACCTCTGCTAGTGAAAACTGTCTCCTGCATGCAGCAGTCTGTGTTCAGTGCTGCTGTTTGTACACATAGATGCAGCACTGCTTCTGTATTAAGAAAAAGAATGTTGAACAGGCTTTTAACATTGTGGAAGACGAAGAGGTGGGGCAAAAATTGCAAATGAGCACATTTGTGATGGTTTGAAATCTGCAAATTCACATGGATATACTTATGCACACCCTTGCAATCTAATAATATCGCATGATACGGTAGTTTCTAATATAGGCGACAATCAGCGAAACCAGCGACGCGACGATCAGCGTCACACCTGCTTTCTGAACGTTTACTCGCACAGATAAGTCTGATGGTTCGTATGCATCTCTAAGCAAACACTGTAGCAGACGGCGCTCGCGCACGAATGAAGTTGGTCAGTGTGTTGTCGTCTCTTCTTTTTGTCTGTCTCGTTCACGCGACTCAACCCTTAAGGGAGCTCTGCCCATGCGCATCATGCAGGCAATCTCGTTACATCTCGCCTATATTAGGCGCTACCATGTCCAAGGGTCAACGTCCGGCGATATTATTAATATATTATAATATCTGGGGTTTACGTCCCAAAACCACGATATGATTATGAGTGACGCCGTAGTGGAGGGCTCCGGAAGTTTCGACCAGCTGGGGTTCTTTAACGTGCACCTAAATCTAAGTACACGGCGGTGATATTATTAATAAATTGCAAGGGTGGACATTTAGTTATTTGAATATGGTCGAAATAAAAACCATGTTGACAGTTTAAAATAACAGAGGGCTTAGCTAGTTGGTGAGCATTCATGTTGAAGAGACAGGGCGTACAAAGACGGACACAAGAAAGAAGTCAAGACACCACAATGCAGTACTAACAACTGAAAAGGCGCACAACAGCGGAAAACGAAGAAAGCACGAAAACTTATCCGCGCATGCCCAAGCAATAGGCAAGCCTATCAATCCGGCGCGCGTGGTGGTCTACGTGATAGATAACTATTCAGACACTCGATTTCTTCTTTATGCAGGTTAATCGATAGTTGGCTCACGCAAGCGCTACCACTATTCTAGATATGACGTTTGTGGTGTCTTGACTCCTCTCTTGTGTCGTTGTCTCCACACCCTGTTCTTTAGCACGGTGGCAGTGTATGCTCTTTGTAATCAGTTATTTTCTGCGTGTTGTCTATTCGTGGCGCTCTAGTTAAAAGTGACTTATTGCGTAGGTAATTAATGGGTCTATTCAGTTCTCGAACCAGCAAGCGAAATTCAACTTGCATTCTTCAACGAGCTCAGACTGTATCCTAATGCTCGTGGTTTCAAACTCATGCAATACCGATAACGTTGTTTCGCGTTTAGCACATTTTCAGCCACCCTGGTAGCATAGCAGCTATGGTGCTTCCATGCTAAGCTCGAGGGCTCTGCTTTAATTATCGCCATGGTAAATGGATTTATATGGGGCCGAAGTGACAAAAAAAAACTATGTACATATAGTTAGAGGCGGGTTAAAAACACCAGATAATCAAAGTTAATACGGAGCCGCCCACCATAATGTGCTCACAATCAATGCGTCCTTTACGTACGTAAAGCGGCATACTTTTTTACACAGTATTCTGTGTGATTCAAAGTCAATTAAGCAGCAACCTATTGTTTTATTTTGAATTGATGCCCCAACCACACTTTAGCTCCATTTTTGCTTTGGCAGGCAGCGACCGCTTCAGTATGCACCAAAACGGTGGTCAAGACCTTCAACGCCACCCAACGGCGACAGGAAGCACCATTGGCCTACACAGGATCGCAGCAATGGGAACAGTCAGCGGACGCCGCAGATTCCTGGTGCCGCCCATGAAGTTTCCCAGTCTTTTTGGCGGTGGTGGCTGGCACCTGCTATGTTCCATTGCACCTGATGAGCTGGTCAAGCAGTCACAGCTGCCGTTGGGACCAGCTGCACATGGGCAGAATGGACTTATGTAGTACCGTTCTATGACTAGACGGCTGCAGGCACGGTTGGCGCGCATGGAAGTTGCCTGGTCACACGCGTTCCGAGAAATTACTGCTGACGCATTCTGCTGGCTACTACCATCGACTGTCACAATCGGGTAGCCGAAGAACGGGCATTCCCTTGTTCGGAAGCTATGTGACATGATTGTCAACGGAACCGTTTTGCTTCAGCCGGCCGCGATTTGTTTTCTAGTTTTGCGTTATTTTGCGCTGTGTTCTTCTGAATGCAAATTGTTCGAGTTCTAATAATAAAGCTTTTTGATTGTCACGTCTCTTTTTTTTTTGCTGGATAAGCCATTTCGTGAGCTCGCTTCGAGTGTCAGCAGCGCACATCTTGTATACAAATTACTGCGTTTTTGATTTCTAGACCAGAAGCATTGTCACTAATACTATAAATGCCCTTATCTACCCTGTATGTGAAGACTTCCAAATAACACTCTACTTGTTTCTGTAGATTTGAGTTCTCTAAAGCAGAATTCTTTGCAATCGAATGAATAAAAAAAACGAAATGAGGTAGCTGTTCTCGCCCTTGGTCGGAATTCACTATATTGAAACCGCAAGAATTCATTTTTCTAGAAAGAAACCTATCCGTGGCTTTAACTGACTTGACGTCGTGAAGACCAATGTCCAGGGGATTTGAGGGGCTAACTTCTACGTTGTTCTCCGTCGCAATGCACCAAACTTCACAAGCATTACAAAGCATTTCGAAGCCAGCAGATCTGTTTGTGCAAGCTAAACTGATTGAACGGTACTTTTTGCAATGTCGTCGGAAATGTCTCTGGGAAGGCACTGCACAGTAGTGTGAACGTCTATAAGCACATTCACGACTTGACCCCGTATGCCATATTGTCCACTGCCGTGAGTCAGTCTACGTATACTCATTAAAGGTAGGCGAGGAGAAAGGAGTCGTTGCTCATCCTCATTGAGCTTAGGCAAGGTCGAAGGAAGTGGGTGGTACTTGTAGCCTTTACTGACGCTCAAAGGCGGCGTTTTGCTGGCAAGCGAAAGGCTAAGCTAACTGTACAGAGATTCTTCATTTTTAGTATAGCATAGGCCAGAAGTGGGGCTTGCCCATTGTCCCTGGTACATACCCGCTAGGAGCAGCTTCTACATACCAGCTAGGTAAAGGGAGTTCCTTCATTTTTTGGGGACCGCAGGTAGGCAATGGGACATGCCCAATTTCTGAGGCACATAGCCGCTCACCCTTCTTCGCTGTCCTGCGAACGTCGCTTTCCCGGATTAAGCTCGGCTTAACTGCTCCGCTGCGAAAGTAAGAACAAGTGACCTTTCACTCTGTGAACGCGGGCGACACGCAGGCGAATCGGTGCTATCTTCTTGTGCACTGCCCGTAGAACGTCTTCTACATCGGAGCTGTTATTCTTTTCGTTGTGCCATTACGCATTCGCAAAAACTATCATCATCATGAATGACCTCTACCGTTCTAGCGCGTGAAACACAATAACTCGGCCGGCGGGCCCTCTTCGTTTTCTTCTTCATCTTCTGCTTCGCTCCGCGAACATGTGCGCCCTGCGCGCGCTCTCCAGCTGCGCCGATTTGTCCGGCGTGGGATGCAGTAGTTCGGATGGGCGAGAGGGCAAGTACAGAGAGAGAGAGAGAAAGAAGGAAAGAGAGAAACGGAAAGATACAAAGAAAGAGAAAAATAGTAATAGAGAGCAATAAACGGAAGAAGGAGAAAAAAGAAAAAAAAAACACAGGGAAAGGAGTGCAGAGTGAGAAAGAGAAAGAAATGAACCGACAAAAAAGAGACAAGAAACAGAGCACGACAGAAAGAGAAGGAAAGACGGAGAAACAAACGAAGAGAGAGAAAGAAATAGCGAGAGCGAGAAAGAGATAGAAAGAAAGTGGAAGCGAGGGAGAGAGCGAGAGGGAGAAAGAAAGGGAAGGAAGTGAAAATAAAGTTTGAGCGAGACTGCGAGACAAATAGAAATAAACAGAGACAAGAGATACAAAAAACAGACAGAAAGAGAGGAAGAATGAAAGAGAAAAAAAAGAAACACGGAAGGCCGCTCAGCTCCGCTGTTCCTTCAGGCTTGGCACCACTAGTGCGAACCTGCCTTATTTTTTACGTCAACCAGGATGGCTTTGACACAAACCACGACGCTGATTTGACAATTGAAGCACTTAGGTTTGCACATATAAGGGCTTGACCCATTACCCCTACCATCGGGAAATCAATTGTACCCAGTCCTCGAGTGAGACGCGTTCGTGTTTTCTTGTGCGACTAGATGCCATGGTAGGTAATGTAATTAGTGCACGAATAATTTCTGCACGCTTTATCTTTCTGCGTATGCGCATTGCGTCTAGGTGGCATTGTTTGTGGGGTCACACTCCACGACAGGGATATGAGCTTGCGCGTAAAGAAAGTCAGAGGGCAGACTTGGGTGATTCCTTAAGCTTTCAGACCATTCCCTAAGACAGCAGCACATTCCATATACCTCACTGGCTGGCAATATTGTTTATTTTGCTTTTCCTAGTGAAGACGACTGATGTTCACAATGTGGTTATTGACCTTGTTAAGAGTCCACTTGCAAGGCGCATGCAGTGTACATATATGTCACAATCTCACAACTGTGAATCGTTCGGCAAGAAATACGTGTGCAGGTTAGCGATTTGCGCTGTTCTTTAGAGGATCTTGTCAGAAGTGATGACAGGGATATTTTAGACGTCGTTAAAGCGAAGCATCCTTAGGTAACGAAAGGCATTTTGGCCGTTTTCGACCGATCTATCTATCTATATATCTATCTATCTATCTATCTATCTATCTATCTATCTATCTATCTATCTATCTATCTATCTATCTATCTATCTATCTATCTATCTATCTATCCGCCTACGTCTGGGTGCTCTCTTGGTCGCCTCCTTAACTTGGTGTAGACCTAAATTCGCATGGGAGGGTGAGAGGGTTTGACGAATATGACTCTCTGATCATGATATGAATAACTTGAAACCCTGTCGCGTACGTCGTCAAACCCTTCCCCCCAGACACGTGTGGTGTGGCACATCCCCGTTTACCAGGGGCAGTGGTATACGGATACGCGCCACAGGTGATTGATTGCTTATATCTACCCAGGAACGGCGGGAACAGATAATGGTAACTTAAATGCGAGAGCGTGAAGACCGACATGGGCAGGGTTGACCCGACGAGTGCAAATAACGAAAATTACGATCCCAGCAGGAATCGGAAACCAAGCATTGTGCGCGGCAGTCAGGTCTTCTACCACAGAGCCAAGCCTGGTCTAGGAACTGCTTTGGAAAAACACGCTATACAGGTGTAATATCGGTGCAATGTCAATTGCGGTTGTCGTGCTTGCTTTCTAATTTTATAACACAGCAATAAAGACCTAATATTTACTCCTACAACAGACATCATGTCAGCCTAATGTCAATTGTGTTTCTAGTGTTGGTTACGCTTTTACACCATTGTAATAAATATTACTTTTTTATTGCCATGATTGAGCAGGCGCAGCTTGACCCAGGAGGAATAGGCTAACGAAAGTTACGCATGATATTCTTATCATCACACCGTAAAGTGCAATTCGTTTCGGCAATACTGATATATGTGCTCTACGTGTGTGCTGACGTTACGTCAGACCATAAGTTACCGTTTTAGCGCCTGTGTAGTCGACGAGTCTGGTAAACCCACGATGTGCACACAACTACTCCACTCACAAAAATACGTCAATCCACCTCGTAACGCTTCCATCAAAGTCAAAATATGCAACATAGAACTACTCGCTAACTGCTTCGCGTGAAACCGATTCCGAGAATGCGTGGGATCTGCCGATTTTTTTTTTTCTTTTTGGTTGGTTGATTGCGCGGCAGCAATTTAATTGCGACAGCGATTAGATGGGAACTCTCAGCGGTTTTTTTCGTCGCGTCATGTTCCGAAGTCCAACTCGAAAACAGCGCCCCGAGCATCATGTGTTCTACGCACGTGTGGAAAGCACGCAAGCGCTCGCGACGAACGCAGCTGAAGCAGAGATGGAACGAGCCGGCCATCTCACTCGCATGAAGGGCGCATGCAATAACATCTCCCCTCGTGCGAGGACAGCAGACGATGGCTGGCTCCTAAAGGAGTGAGGAAACGTCAAGGCCGGCTTTCGTCGGGCGAAGGGCGCAGGAGTGTCGGTGGGAGGGAGGGGGGGGAGGCGTCGCTCGAGCAGCAACTGCGAACTTTGCTCTTTAGGGCGCTGTCACGAGCGCTGGCGCATACGCTATCTCGACAGACATCGCGAGACGGCTCGTAAACTTCCTGTGCTCGCAACGCCCACTTCGCGTTTAGAGGACTGACAGCATGGAAACTACTTCGGTGACTGGAACGGCCATATTGCCTCAAACCGGCGTTTTGTCGAGTTGCGCGAGATCCAAAACAGTTAGCGGCTAGCCTTAATTTGTATAACAGTCGAACTTGTTGCTATCGGATTCCTTACTTCGCCATTGCGACGAAATTGTGATTTCTTTAGTAACACTACACTCGCTTGCTTATTCTAAACTCATTATTTCGGCGGCTGGCTACAAGTGTCGCAATGATCCCTACAGATTTGGCCTGGTGGCTCAACGACTTCGCACCGCTGCGCATTTAGTCGAGGCCGTCCTACGCGTATCGAAGTGAGAATGCGGGCTGACAAATGAGTTGGAATGCTCGTGCTGTTGACAAAATGTTTTTTTGTAAGCTACAGTTAGTGGTTGTTCCGGAGTATGTCCCTTTGTACAGATCTTTTCATATTATTATCAATTCCTTACTGTTAATGCCCGTGGTATCAGGTTGGCGTCTCCTCGTTCGCGATTGTCGTGGGTAGGAGTAGCGAAACTTTAAGCGATCTGCAAGCTTGCTCCAGAGTTAAATGTCCGCTACTTTGGAAAGCGTATTTTAGTGTGTTTCAAGCTACGCGCGGTTTCAGTCTCATCAGTGAATACTTCAACAATCTACTTACCTTGGCAGGCTCTCACCTAGTCTGTGAAAAAACTGATGAAAATGCCCTCGGCAGGTCCGAAATGGTAACTAGGGATCTGTCTGGCTGCGTCAATGTTGCTAGCAGAGTCCTATGCAGATTATGCATCTATTCGTGTTGGCGTAATTTTCTACGCATGTTTCCGCCTTGTATCTTATGGGGAAGCTCAAGGACGGGAGTTCGATTCCCGCGCATGGTGACCATATTTCGATGGGGACGAAACGCAAGAAGAGGTATGTAGTTAGACCTTGGTCCACAATGAAAATCACCTCGCGGTGGGAATTATTCCGGAGTGTACCACTATGCTCTGCCTCGTGATTATTATTATCGTTGTAATGTACGGGCAAATTGTCATCTTAGGTGACTTTGTTGCTAGAGATCTTCTATGTTAGTTCAATTTTGGGTGTCTGTTTTTGGTGTTGTTGCTGCGTGTATTCAACAATACCTTGGTTTGGGCGAGTTGGTCCATCATTAGAGAAAACTTGAAAAGCGCGGAACGACGAAGACGCCAGTCCTGTTGTATGTGTTTCGTCTTCGTCGTTTGGCGCTTTTCAAGTTTTCTCGAATGCGTGTATTCCTGCTGTAGCACATTGAACTTTAAAAGATGACAATATCACTCAAAAGGCGAAAAAATTTTCATATGCACATCAATTGGGCAGACAGCTACAGCAAGCAATTTTCACTTATTTAATGCGAGCAGAAGTCTCAGGACATGCGCAGTTAATTAATAAATTACAAAGCGCTTATACATGAAAAGGTGAAGTTTGGCTGCGACGCGCGTTCGTGATCACAACTTTGGCGTAAGGAAGAGCGTCGGCATAGCTGAACAGAGTTTTCATGCTATGGTTCTCTCTTACGCACCTCCTATACTTAGGGTGGCGTGTCCTTCGGCATTAGGCAGTCGGGAAGAGATGGCAGTACAAGTCTACATGACTGTTCGCGTTGTGAGGAACTTGACAAAAGAACAATTAAAATGAAGGCACACACAGGGTGTCACGACACGAAAAGAAAGAAAAAAAGGAAAAACTAAAAAGCAGATGTTGCGCGTCTGTTAAACACCTCACCGTCCACGATATCGACTTGCAAAACAAGTTGTCATGCCTGCCTTTAAAAATTTAATTTCTTAGTGCCTGCCGAACTACTGCTTGTTTTGAGGTATGTTTATGATTGTCATGTCTGTGCCCTTGAGGCACGTGACCATTGCAAACTGGAAAGCGTTTTATCTTTCTTTGAAAGTCACTTCCAAGGGTTAGAGTTTGCGTACTTGGAGATTGAAATTGTTTTCAATAAGCACTATACTTGTTGGAAATTTTTTTCCTAGGAGAGAACGAACTTCTTGTTTGATTCAGGTCATTCAAAGCTGGTCAAAAAAGGTGTGGCCTTGTATTGGCTGCAGGAAGCCATTAAAAAGACGTGTAGGCGCACTGCTCAAGATATCATAGCAAGGGAGGTATCTAGGCTTAAGCAGGCCTTGTACCCCGATAAGCTGATTTGCTCGGTAGCCGAGAAAGACTTCTGCAACCTCACTTCCGGCAAGACGGTGCCCTCTTTCTCAAGTTCGGTGGGGCGATTCCATGCCAAACGTCCCAGCCATTTTGGCGACTATCTCAATTGTACTCGGAAAAAATCATGCTGACTTATTGCATTGAAAAAAGTGAATGGCTTGAATATTTCGCAAAGAAAAAAAAACATTTTAGCCACGTGGGAACCTTGCGAATTTCACAGAATATCGTCTGAGTTTTGTTTGTCATAATAATTATTCTGAAAGTATCGTTTCTTCTTTCAATACGAAATGTGCTATACATATTAAGCAAAGGCATTTGTCTAAGGTGTTCGAAGCTCAGTAATATTACTTCAATTTTCTAGACATATGCGTCTCTAGAAAATTTGCCAAAGCGTTCCATGTTTGTATTTTTCTCTTATAATATTGCAGCGATGTATGAATATCTGAGCAATGAATACTTACTTTGGCAAAGGTATATTTTGCTTTAAAAGTACCTTCAGATCCCTGATGCTGCTAAAGCTTACGAGAAAAAATCACAAATTTGAGAAAATCACCACTTCAGTCTACAATGAGTCGCAAATTAGACCACGGGATGCTCCTATTAAAATCAGCTTTATACCTCCATCGAAACAAAATAAGTACTTGTTCTGATATGACAAGTTTTATCATTGCAATATTGTTTTAAAGAAGAAAATAATTTTTCAAGTTCCCACTGACGGTAAGGGGGAGCTTCAAAAATTATGCAAAGTGTTGCTCTCAGAGATGAGCCTTTCAGCTGAAACAATTCAGCCCATTTCCTGGAATAGTTTAGGATTCCTGTACAATATTCTTGTGTCGGCGGGCGGTGTCCGACGGCGAGGGCCCGACGACTGGACGCGAGGCGCGACGGCACGGCCCGCGACACGAGCAGTAGTAGTGACTCCGGCGCCCGCGGAAGCCCGACAAAGACTGAGCTGCCAAGCGGCCGTTTATTCGAAATACACACAACGGACACGCGCGCACACGCGATCGGCTGCATGCAATCATGTGTGCCTTTACACACGACATTTCTTGACATTACTACACACTAAGGCGCACTATCACTGCGCGTACCATTTACAGATGGCGCTACTACACCACAATTATCATATATAAATTAGGGGTGTGCGAATATCAAATTTTTCGAATACGAATCGAATACGAATATCCACCTTCGAATATCGAATCGAATATCGAATATCAAAGGAAAAATGCCTGCACAGTAACAATATTTTATTTAACATGTAGCTATCTGAAAAAAAAAGACATTAACAGCCTGACTGGCAACACAACATACACTGCTATCTCCAGAACACAATGTCCAGGCTAGCACAATGCACATCACAACACAAGCAAATATCACGGCACAATTAAAGTAATGACTACATGTTATCATGAAGAAATATGAGTTGCTCCACGTGATCAGGCAGCAGGCGCTCCCTTCTAACAGAGACAACCCCCCTACCCCCCTCTGCCACTGAAAAGGCACGCTCGCTTGGAACAGAAGTGGCTGGTATAGGGAGTTACACGGGGCAAAGCTTTGCCAGGCTGGGGTATCTGAAGGTGCGTACAGGCCGCCACCAGTCACGTGGGTCACTGTCTTTCTTCAGAAGTGGTCCCGCATAGTGAACGAGTGGTAGTGCGGCACGTTACGGCCGCATAATATTGAAAATGTACGGTTACATGATCGCCAACAGCGCTGCACGTCGGAGATGCACCAGCAATAAATCATACGTATTGGGGCGCTCGTCGCAGGCAGATACCGTGCCTCCGTGTACTTACGATGTTCATCGCTCCTCTCGGCAACGTTTTTAGCGATACGAACGCAGCAGAAATGTGGAAGACGAGTTATTTTATGCATGATAATCGAATCGCATATTCGAATTTTTCGAATATTCGAAGTTCTTCAATATTCGAAACTTTTCGAATACACGATTTTCGAATCGAATACGAATATTTCGAATGTAATATTCGACGAATATTCGAAACTTTCGAATATTCGCACACCCCTAATATAAATATATGGTCTGTGGCCGGGGAGGCATCTGTCGCATGGCAGCGTCTACCTTTGGAGTCAAATAACTGTTAGCGTTATTTTTTATTTTAATATGACCGAGATGTTACGCGTTGTTCGACAACAAGTCCTAATAGCCTGTCTATACTCCATCAACCATCCCAAGTAGATTATACTGACAAATGCGTAGCGCTTATTCAAGGTTTGTACGCAGACTACCTATAATGCATGAAACTGAAGCCAGTGATTATAGAAGGAATAATAAAGGATGTGAACGCGACTGGCTGCCACTTTTATTACAAAAAGCTTCGTGTATTTTTGAACTTTTAATAAATATTTTTCTTCTGCTTCTTCAACAGGGTATGCCGCTTAGTGAGATACAGAAATCGATGAAGACGGAACCACAGTGCGTGCCAGGAAGCTTTTTCCGCTCAACACCAAGAGAGGGGATAATTCTAAAGAGATAATGTGCTAATTTGTAGGTAAGCGAAAATATTATTTGCGTTTACGGTTTCCGAATTAGATGCTAAAGAGATAGAAAAAAAATAATAATCAAAGGGACTTTAGAATTATCTCCTTTTTTTCTCATTCACAAATCCTACTGCCGCACGAGCCGTGGCCGATCCCCCGTGGTGGGTTGTACCATTCCTCTAGGAACAACCGACCAACCAACCAATAACAACCAATAACAGATGTAGGCGGCGATAACTTCTTGCAAGAAGCAATTTTCCTGTAAGTTTCATACCTCTTGAGCCCTAGTCGGCGAGCTATGACGGGAGAGAGTCTGTACGCAAGGCACGCCAACAGGCCTTCAGTTGCACACGCTCTACGGTATGGAGACTCCAGGCGAAAACTCCCCATGTTTCGTCTCGACGCGAGAGGTGGGCCAGTGGCGCCGTTTGCTCGCTCCTCTGGGCCGCGCAAATGTCAGCAAAGGAAAGGAGCTCGACAACGCTGTCGAAGCCAACAGTACTTGCAGACGTTGCAGGCAGCGCCACGACCAGCCGGAGGACGCGCGAGTGGGTGGGCCAGTGTCGTGTCTGATGTCTTCCGGAAGTTACACCTGTACGAGCACAGCGGTGACGGCGACAGCGAAAGAGGCGTACTGGGTGAGCGCATTCATTGGGAGATGACGTCGTGCATGCCACGCCGTCGGCCATCTCTGGGTCCACGAAGTCCTGAGCCGAGCGCCGTCTTCCGTGGCTGTAGCTATGCGCTAAATGCTCCCCAAGACGCCTTCTACGAGCCTTTGCTGACAGGCCGCACTGGTTGCAGGGGTCGACTCTCTCAGAGACTCCGAGACCCCGGCGATGCGTCTCTGTAAACTGGCACTGCTGGCAGCGGTTTGGAGACTGCAGGGACCACCTTCGTCTTGGAGTCGTGTGACCTTGGTGTGCTGGTGCTACTGCCGGGCAGCACCAACGCACCTGCAATTCTTTCATGTTTTATACGATAATCTTATTGTAGTTGCAGAACTTGTGCTTTTTGTATTTTTTAATTTATTTTTAATCTATATGACATAAATGACAACATTTTGTCTAATCGGTGTGTTCTTTACAGGCGCCTGCGTGGTGTCTCACTGAGATTTCCGCATGCCGAAGGAGGGGGGTCATGTCCAATTTTAGAAGTGCGCTTGTACCTATTTTGCAGGCCATAAATATTTTATCGAGTGCAGGAGGTAGCCTTGCTGAGCAAGTAAATGTAATTGCTTTACATCCGCATGCACAGAAAGAGGGTGTCCGCTTGCCCTATATTGCAGCAAAACGCCACTTACGAGATGTACAAGCATGATATTTGGAACAGAAGGTGAAGGCTGTTACGATCGGCCTTGGAATGCGACGTGGCCGGCGCCATGATGGGCGCTGATGTCACTCACGCTTGTCACTTAATGTTTCGCCTTAGGCCGGTCCTTGGAGGAAGGCACGGAGCGCGGTATGTTTCGGGAGCTTAGGCCCGCGTGGGCAGGCAGGCATGGATCTTGCTGCCGCAGACGGGCTCTAGCTGGAACAAAAGGGAATGCATCGGACGACTCTTGCTGGCGGGTGCAGTCGGCGTGGGACAGCGTCTGCCTCGGGTTTCTCACCAAACCACTGCATTCCTGCTTTCGCGAGCGCAGACATAAAGAAGTGTGCTGGTTCGGGGAAGCCATCGTCTCCCCTCCTGGAGGTCAGCGACACTTCCTCCCCTTCCGCCCTTTCGGACTCTCATCCTCGCCCTGTGGTCGTTGGGGTGCGGCTTGTGTGTATTGTGTGACTCATTACCTCCTTTCGGGAGGCCGGACACCGCAATGGCAAGTCGCCAGATTGGCGGGAGCTACGGATACCGGTTTGAGTGCCTCACGGTTGTCTGACTTTGGGCTTTATAAGCCGGAGACTTGATGTAAAAATCTCTCTCTTCTCCGTCCTTTGGATCTGATGTAAATAAACCTCCGTCCTTCTGTACGAGCGTCTCTCCTCTCTGCAAGGGATGGGCCGGACCCGAGCCACAACAAACTGGTGGCAACGGTGGGATACCGGTAACCCCCGTTCGCAACAAGGCGTAAAATTTATTTTAGGAAACTTCCGAGAACGCTTTTGGCTTTTTGTACATCATACCGCGTTTCACAAGTGCAGAGTCTGATAAGACACTTAAGACTTCCTCCATAAAAGAAATTCGAGAATTCATTTAAAATGTGCATGGATGTTCATTATATCTCTTTTGGGCATAGCACAACCAAATCGAAAGTCTAATATTCACCAAATTAACTGCATCATTTGTCGTCGTTCTAACCACACCTCAATATTAAAATGGTCACGTAGACATTCATTTAGAAAAGTGGAATTAGTCGTCGCAAAGCGTTCTGGGAAGTTTCCTAAAATGAAGTTTACGCCTTCACCTTCTGTTTCAGATATCATGCTTGTATATGTCGCCACGTGGCGTTTTCCTGCAATATAGCGCAAGCGGACACCCTCTTTCTGTGCATGCGGATATAAAGCAATTACATTTACTTTCTCAGCAAGGCTACCTCCTGCACTCGATAAATTAGCCACGGTCTGCAAAATAAGTACAAGCGCACTCCTAAAATTGGACATGGCGCCTCCTTTGGCATGCGGCAATCTCAGTGAGACACCACACAGACGCCTGTAAATGACACACCGATTATACAAAAGGTTGTCATTTATTGTTTATTGATTATACAAAAGGTTGTCAAAGCAGAAGTTCTGCAACTACAATAAGATTATCGTACTATACATGAAAACATTGTAGTTGCGTTGGTGCTGCCCGAAGAAGAAGAGGAATGTAGAAAGTGATGTGGGGATTGTGGGGGATATTAACATGCCCGAGAAAGTGTCGTCGGTGCTTCAAAAAGGACCCAAGCTTGGTTTAGAACCAAAGGTTACCCCTCACGAACTGATCGCCGTTAATCGCCGAATCACTCGGAAAGCAGAAGCTGAACAGCGAGAAAAGCGCCTGCTAGAAGCAGGAGACTGCCTTCTAAAATCCGGTTTTCCGAAGCCTGCGCATGGTAAGGTAATGTCCGCCAGATGTATCGTCTCCTATTTTAGCAAAAACTGTTTAACACTGCTCCAAGCTGATAAAGAGGGCGGGTTTGTTGTTATGGCTGATAATGACTTTAAAGTAAGAGCTGGCCAGGCAGTTGATAAAAATTTTTCACCGATACCTCTCCAGTCTAAGAAGGTAAAAATGCAAAGCTGTGGCGTTGTGTGAGCGCCTCGGCTTGGACAACCTTGCTAAAGGGATCAAAAAATGCAAAAGTAGCGCACCCAAAGTCTTTTTTTTTTCAGTAAAAACGCATAAAGATGGTTTGCCGTTTAGAGCAATCGGTTACCGAGAAGGGCTCATGGCAGAAGCAGCTGAGCCTTTTGTTGAAACACTTGCGCATGTTAAACGTAGAAGACCCGTTTTTAACGAGAAGGTCCGACAATGTGTGTCAAGTTTTCCATAGAAACGATGGTGTTGGACGGGCCTTTTCTCGATGTGGTTGATTTATTTCATTCCGTTCCCCACGAAGCCTTATTTGCTGCACTTCGAGAGTGTATTGAAAGAAATGACCTTGTTTCCTTTCAAAATAGTGCTGGCCTTTCCATTGATGACTTCTTAAACCTTTTAAATTTTTATCTGAAGTCGACATTTATCGCATTTGACGAGCAGTTCTATCTCAAGAAAACTGGTATATACATTGGATCCTGTGTCGCACCTGTTTTGTGTAATATTTTCCTTTCACAAATTGACCGGGTCTAGCAACAGCTTTTACCTACTATCACTGTTCTTAAAGTTTTTAGGTACGTGGACGATTTTTTTTATCATTTTAACCAAGGTCGGAAGCGTTAATTTCGATGAGGCTGTGGACCATATTTTATCGCTATTCAGATAACATGGAAAACGCTTGGAATTTACACGATTGAACTGCCTAATGGTAATCACCTGTAGTTTTTAGATCTACAAATTGTGTTTTGTGCTAATCAGGTCTGTTGGGGATATGCCCCTGGTACAAAGAAGGCGTTTCTGCCATATGACTCCTGTTATTCAAAGTTAGTAAAACGGGGAATTGCATCGCTATGTTTAAAATCCGCCCTCATGAAATCGTGTATTCACAAGATGCAGTCCAGTTTTGACAAACAGTTGGTCAGGCTGGCTTCAGCTGGGTTCCTTGGTTTGCTCGTCACCGGAGCCGCTGAAAGCTTCTTGCAAAAAATGAAGAAAAGTGCCCATAGGGCCACTGCTGAGGTCCCTCGTGAAGAAGTCAGACCGGTGGCCGTGCCGTATGCGCACAAGTTGGCCCACAACCTGAAAAAGGTTGCGAGGAGAGTTCCGCTCAATTTTTCTGCGCCTAGGAAGCTCGGAGGGCTTTGCTCTCAAATAGAAAAAGAAACAGAAAAAGACATTGAGAATGTAAGAGGCTGTGGAACTCGACATGGGCTATCCTACACGAAATGTGCTGAAGGTGTAGTGTACGAGATTCCTCTCCCGTGCGGCTGTTCCTCTATTGGACAAACCGGGAGATGCCTAAATGAGCGAATCAGGGAGCACGAACGGAATGCAGAGCAAAATAAAGAGGGCCAAAGTAGGGGTTAGCTGAATTAACAACTGTGACAGTTTGCGCTCGTCCTATGTATACCTGTGCGTTCTTTTCGTGCATCCTTTGTGTTTGAACAGCGCGCTGCAAGTGTCCAGCTGTGACAGTTGTTAGTTCCCACTCGCCTTGTGTGTTTTCTTTTCCTGAGCCCTTGGTGCTTGAGCAGCGCGCAGCAAGTTTCTAGCTGCTTGCCATTCTTCACGTGAAATTCCACTTTCTTGCTATCGCATTCATTGCTTCGGCCTTGAGGCGAAACTGTGAATTTTTTGTATGGATGTAACGTGGTTTTGCACTGCTTCGAAAATTGGAGGCATTTCAAGTTTTCTGCACAGCACCTGATTCTGCATTGCCTCCGTAATCGGCCCACAGATCACGGAGGCAATGCAAAGCGACGACGTCATTTGATGACGTCATTATGTGACATGTCGTTATGACGTCTCAAATTCTGCCGGTCAGTGACGTCATGATGACGTCATAAGGTGACGTCATCATGTGATGATTTTTTGCATCACTCGTGTTGACTCTGCCGACGTGGGACGCCGAAGGTCAATTTTCGCGTTTGATGAGGAATGTAAGGCTTTCGCCTTAAGATATTCAATCTTGTTATAGCGCAGTAAAGGATAGCAACAACCAGCCAAAGGGCCAAAAGGATGGTGAGAAAGAGCTCTGTTTATCCTCTTCCTTGACACATTCGCCGATTTTTCGTAGTATTTATCAAGCTGTACTATCTCTTTCAAATAAAACACGAACAACGGAGCGCGTTGCCCAAGGATTAGGAACTGTATAGTGCGTGCCGTCCTCTCATCACCATTGACAGGCACGCACACCCGATTAGGCAGCACTGCACGATCGAAAGCCTGAATGAGACTCACGAGCGGCAAACCGCATTAGCGCATCTATCTCTAATTATAGGTGTGCAAATTGTACCACGCGCACCACTGCTCGCCTTTCATTTGGAGTCGATAGTACGGGTAACAAGTTTTAATGTGCGTCGATTTCGCCCAATCTACGCTAGTTGTCCTCAATAACGCGGTGGTCGATGAAGTTATCAATTTTATTTTCTCGGCAAGCGCTTTGCGTACACAGCTCCACATGACTACAATTGGAAGTGGAATGTGAATATTTGTTGAACTCAAGCCTGTTTACACTACGCTAACGTTAACGAAGAATCCGTAAAAAAATCACAGCATATCCGCGGGGTGAATGATGATGAGTGGGGCGAAGCTCCGGAGGGAATCATCGGTAAACCGTAAAACACTTCCGTGAAATTCGCCCAGTACACCATATAAAGGGTGTGAAACACCGCGTGCATATTAAACCTCAAACTTTTATTGTACTGTTGGTTTACGTGATCCCTTCATTATCAGCGCTTTGTGATCAGTGAAATACAGGGAAAGTGTCCGCTCCCGAGCGAAAGAGAAAGAGCGCCAAGAACGAGCACCTTGTCTGCCTCCATCCGGCGACTCCGAGCGAAAGAGAAAGCGCGCCAAGAGCGAGCGCCTTGTCTGGCTCCATCCGGCGACTCCGAGCGGAAGAGAAAGTGCGCCAAGAGCGAGCGCCTTTTACGATCGCAGGCATCCAATAACATGCGCCATTCGCATTATACAAGCGCCATCTGTTATCTTTAAACAGCATCTCTAAGTAATACATGAAACGCCATCTAGTGAGCAATTCAATAAACTAGAGCTCTGGATGGATGGATGGATGCTATGAGCGTCCCCTTTAAAACGGGGCGGTGGCATGTCTGCCACCAGGCTCGAAGAAAAAAAAAGAAAAAAAGCTTCTTTGTTTCATGTTGGCCTAATACCTTATCTACATTGATTAAATTGTGTTATTATACGTGAAACGCCATCTAGTAAGCAATTAATAAAACTAGAGCTGGCTACATACATACGACTACTACTACTACTACCACTACAGAGGAGGGAACGACCTACACTTTAAGGAGCTTCGCCCCTGAAATTGATCGCGCTTCGCTTACAAAGCAGCGCGTAGACACTCTTTAACTCGCATGGCTGGACGTGCGCGCTTTCACGTAAGCTATTTCAACGCCGTCCAGCTCAGTGAGTCACGCTGCGTTCTCGGGGGCATGATCCTGACCGCGAGGAATGTTGGAATAGAGATGGTATGTCAAATGTTAACGTTTCTTAACCTCCTGTAATGCTAGCAGCCATCTAAAGAACAATCATTAGAAGAAAATACACCTAGTAGTCGAGCAACGCCGTGCGACGAGAGCGAACTACAGCGAAAATGCTGCTGCTTTAGCCAGAGACTAGCAGACGAGAAAAGCCGAGTTCCCGCCTTTGCGTCACCGGATGGATGGATGAATGCTATGAGCGTGCCCTTTATAACGGGCGGTGACATCTGTACCACCAGGGTCGATAGAAAAAAAAAAGAAAGCAGAAAAAAAGCTTTTTTCCTTTTTCAACCCCCACCCTTACCCTCTCTTTTTATGTTGGTATATTGCCTTGTCTACTACGATGAAATCAACCTTACGAGAGAGAAAAACAAAAACAAATTCACAGCCCAGTTCTCTGCCCCTTACGGCCGAATGTCCTTATTTTCCCCAGTATTTTTTTTTACTTTTCTCTCTATTATCCTGCCACCAATACTCTAGCCGTGCCTTACTTATTTCTATCGCGGTCATCTTCAGCTTTCCAATGTTGTCCCTAAAACCCAAGGCTTCAATGCTTCATGGCCTTCATGGGTTCAGTGGAGCGCCGTTCGCACCGCCGCCATCGGTGACGCATGAGGTGAATACCGCACTTCTTTCAGCATTAGTGCAGAACAGTCTCTGAGCGACACTTCAGTGGTATACGCGTATTTAGAGCGCCGAATTCATTGTAGTCCTGAAAATTTAAAAGTAATTATAACTAAGTAAATCAATAATGTATTTCTTGGCTAATATGTCACGATGGACAACAACGACTAGTAACTCATACCTCTATATTAGGCAGTAACACCGAGTTGGTACTGAGCACAATCGAATGGGTCATCATCTTCGTCATTATCACCATCATCTTACTTGATAGCGGACGAGCACCTCTCGCGCATTCGAACGCTCTGACTGACCAGGTGCTCGCATTTCGCTAAATCGCAGGGAACTTCCTCATTGCAGCAGCCCAACATGGACCTCGACGAACTCTGCTGTATCAGAAACCGTGGTGCCTCAAGTTACGTGACACCATCTAGATTCCACAAGGCATCTTCGTCGTCAAAGTCCCCGCGACATCATCTGAGGACGGGGTGCGTACCCAGCTGCAAGGCCATCTACGAAAGCACCCTGGTGGAGAGGGACCATGAGGTCAAGTCACGGAAGCCGGTGGAGAAACTCCCTTGCTGCCCGCGCCGAAGCCAAGGATGCGTGCTCTTCCAGAGAGACCAGTGCGGCCAGAAGTTCGGGATTGCGCACGCACCTCGTACGCAAGCAGTTGGGCTTCAGGCCGCGGCCACATCCAGGGACGGAGAACACGTCCTGATCAACAGGTACAGTTTAGCTTGATAATGATTGTTAGATTACATGAAACACTGCATACATGCTACAGGCTACCACGGAAATGACCACTGTCACTTTTTTCAATATTGTGGAAGACATTACAGCGCCTGTGAATAAGTGGCTTTTGTAGACCCTTGGTGCAGATCATTTGACAGCAGTTATGACCATGAGTGCAGTGCCATGCAGGATGTTGTTAAATATAATAATTGATGTTGTATACCCAATAGCTGATTGGGAAATTTTAACAGTAGCTAGAGCCCCATTTAGGGTTAGAGGATACGCTAGATTTAGGGCGCTAATTTCTGCTACAAAGGTTATTCGAGACATTTGGCGCGCACAGGAACCAGGAAACAATCTATATTATTCTAGCGTTTCAGCCGTTCGTAATATTAAGTCGTCGTCGTGCCGCTTGACTGAATAGGTAACTCATCACTTTTGATGAGCCTCATGGTACAACTAAACATTAGCAGCCACGTGTCCAGACATTCATAAGAATATGTGGTTGAAGTAATACCATTCGCATGAACTGATGGCATGCCCTAGCACGATGTCTCACGAGAACTGGCACCTCTTCGCTTACTTGGAAAGTCACGTCGCCTATAGCGCTGCTTTAAACTTTGAAGGATACGGGCTGAAAATTAATTAGTTTATTTCTTAAAGCCATCTTCAGTGTGTTCTTGACAATGCGCAGTTGCTTCTATTCATATTTCTCGCGCCGTGAACCATTATTTCATTATGAGTTCTATCTCGATGCACACTCACTCTCCCTCAGCGAAAGCCCATTTGAAATAATTTCCCCTTCTTAAACAGTTTATACAGTCCGGAACAAACCGACATGTCTATTTCTGTATATAAAGACAGTCCTTCGGAGATGGCTAATGCACTCGGCATCAGTTATGTGTTTTACACTAAATATGAAAAAAAAAGTTACTATGCGTTAATATCTGAAACTTGCGTATATTTGACATCATCGTTGTGCAGGTCATCTATGCGCCTTTCTCTACGCACAGGAAGGCTACGTCCAGCAGTAGGATCTCAGGCGATGTAAATAAGCTTGCCAACCTGAATGTAAATCGGTGTCCCTGGGGTATGGAAACTACTATGTCAAAAGCCAAAGGTTGAGGGGCTCCGTACGTAGTTCCGTTTAATATGACTCATTCAGTTTTGTTATTACAGACAAAAAAGCAGGTCGTTGTAGGACATCAAATTATCGCTTTCACTATACTTGCCTCCCTTATAATTGTAGTTTTATTGATGAAGTTGCGAATACAGATTTCGTAGGGAGTCTGGAGCACTTTTCTACTGCAAAGTGAGAACGATGGCAATTTGATCAACACCTATTTGCAATGTGATTGCAATTTGATGCTCTTGCAAACATGTCGGCGAAACATTGATGCCCGCATGCTGCACATATTTCACAATTGCCTGATAACACAGCCACAAATCGCTTGCTCTCTTTTCGCAATGTTGTCCCGCAGTACGCAGCAACATGCAGTGAGGTATAGGTCAATAAGTATTGCCTAATTTTTCGGTAGCGAGAAGATTTCCAGTAATCGCACTAAACCTTACTTTTCCTTTCTAAATTAAAAATATGCGTGTCGCGAGGTGACAGACACCGAAAAAGTGAACCATTGCTATTCTGGAATGTAGCGACGGTCCTCTGCATTGTTTGCTTTTTTTTTTCCTGGCATGTGAGGTGGCGACCACAGTACCGCATGCGTCCACATTCAAACAGTAAGCACCTGTGTCGGTCGATTCTCTCGTACTGAGCCCACTAATACAACACTTGCTAATGTGTATGTATCATTGCTTTTAACATCACACTTAAGCTTGCCCGCGAAGAACAGTTCTGTACGCGCCAAGTGAGCTATGTATGTCTGTAGACATGGCTTCGTAATTATTGAATTATTCGCCGCTGTGTTGTAGAGGTCATGGTGCTTGACTGCTGGCACGATGGTCGCGGTGGCCCCATTTTCATGGAGGCAAAAGGCTAGAGGCCCGTGTGCTTAAATTGAGGTGCACTTTAAAAAATCCAAGTGGTAAAAATTCCTGTAGTCCTCCACTGCGGCGTCTCTCATAATCATATGGGGGTTTAGAGCCTAAAAAAAACGAGCACTTTTATATTATTTATTGAACTGGAAGCTTCAAAACGTGAAGGATGTACAGGACTACTATCCGTCGGTTCGGTCCACAGCAAAGGAATCCTACCTCGACAAGTGACTTAACTTTTGAGACATGCGCGCACGAGCTCGCACTCCGGCGCCACTCAATATAAGTAAATGATTATGTTTCAATTGCAATGGGTGTCGTCTTATTGCTGCGTAACGAACTTCCTCTTTTTATATCAACACCTGAGAACTTCCCTGATTGCTGCGCTGACAATTTGCGCTAGTGGCGATTTGTTTTGTTGTGATAACCATTGCTTCGAGAGTTGAGGCGCATTTTTTCCATTGCTGTAGCCTTCGGCGTCCTAAGACGACGACGTCACCCCGCGCGTTGTATGTGCTCTGTGCGAGTGAAAGCATGGAAAGGCAGCCGACGATTGCGGCTCAAACGGAGGTGAAACGCATAGGTCGGCCTCTGTCTCTCGAAAGGCCCATGCAGAAACTCGGAGGTGTGGTGCGTGGCTCCGGCAGGAACTGCGCACTCTAATCAGCCGGGCACGGTCGCACGTGCGTCCTATCTTGACGGGGATCAGCAGGCGACTGATACCCCTGTGCGTGCCGTTTGCGTTGAAGCATTAGATGGCATGAAAGTCGCTTCGCTCGCTGCAGCGGGCGCTTTTTGTTGAATTACGCCAGATGTGGTGTTAAAGGAGTGTGCTGCCTGGCTTACATCGCATAACATTCGGAATTGTTCCTGTCACACCTACTGCTTCGTCCTTGCGGCGAAACTATCCCTTGTTTTTTTTACTTTGCTGCGCAGTGTGTTCAGTATTGATGTGCATTCTCTCTGCTATAAGAAAGTCGTGGAAAAATGGTATTGCGGCTAAAACTGACGTCGCATTTAACCAATCCAAAAAGGCGGATTTTTATTTATTTATTTATTTATTTATTTATTTATTTATTTATTTATTTATTTATTTATTTATTTACTTATTTATTTATTTCATTTATTTATTTATTTGTTTATTTTATCTACTTCTATAGTACTACTATCTTAAGAAGGCTGTAAGCAAGTGTGGGGATGCACAAATGAACTAGTATGTACATGCTATGCAAAAAAAAAATAGAAAAACGTTAACGACGTGCTACATACTATGAGTGCTTCTCTATTGCAATAACAGCAGCACTGACAACAATATTTCTACAACAATCTCCTACCTAATACTAATGGATACTGCACACAGCATAAAAGAATGTATGCATTACATCACATAGAAGAGAACCAAAAGTGAAGTTCGTTTCTTTGTTATGTTTGGAATGTTTCACTAAAGGCCTCACTATTCCATTGAAGTGTATCCGAACAAAAGCTATATCATTTCATAACAAGCTGTTTTGGAAAATTGTTGCTTGCTGTCGGGCTGGAAGGCGCATGTCGAAAGGTAAGTATTTGAGCGCATATAACACGATAACATTGAAGGCGAGTGTAATTATATGACTAGATGATTTGGCGCTCATTTTTGCTCTGTTGGATTTTATTTACGGCATATGTAGTGCTGCGGCTGTAAGATTTTTGTTTGTGAGAAAATTACAATACCTCTGGGTTAGTTTATTTTCCTTATTTCATCGTTTTCCTTATGTGTAGGGTAGAACAATTAAATATTGGAACTGTTAATTTAGTTGCAAAGATATTCTGGTTCACCATGCTAGTAATTTTCACGTATTTAAAAACACAGCAAAAGTTGAAGAAAGCCATGTATCACAGGCAATGTTAATATAAATATCAGAAAAAAGTGTTACATTTTATGGCTTTCGGCAGGCCTCCACATTTCCCTACTTCTTGAAGATTTTTTTTGCTCCAGTGGTTCAAGTATCGCTGATATACAAGCTTGCGTTTGTGATTGCAGGGCAAGGGTTCGCAGCGCTACGGCCATCAGGCGAGATAGTTTATTTTTTTTTCCGCACAATGTTGCGAAGCAGTTGTTCAACGCCCGAATGGTTTGCCCGATATTGTTTTTGTTTGTGTCATTATTTTAGCTTGGAACATGCTGTCTTCACTCCAACGATGGCGACGCTGCAGGAACTCTGCGGAAAAGACCTCTACTCCGCCCCACGTGCAACTCCAGAAATGCTCTTCGGGCATGACTGTGAGGTAAGCGTTGCGGCGAGAGATACGATAGGCAATAATGAATGGCAATTCTGTCCGTTGCACAAAACAATTCTCCCTCTTATCTCTCGTATGGACGATACGTAATCGTAACATTGACATATTACTCAGTGTTGGTTCAAAGCGTGACGACCTACTCAAGTAATGTATGGAGTGCTCGTGTTTTACCGCGCTTGATTTATTATAAGAAAAGCATGCCTCCGACTTTTCTGTGGCCTCGTTAATGGACAGGAGAGTCCATTCCGTAACAGTGGTACTGTGGCCGCTACAAAAAAAGAAACAGCATGAAGAACAAAGAACGAAGGACACCAAAGCGGTACCTAAATGTCCGCTGTCTTTTGAAAGATCGGCTCAGCCTATCCATCTTACAATGTGCAAATTTTATATCCGGAATATAGTATGTGGGTGAGTTTGAAAGTAAACAATTGCCACTCAATTTTTGAGCCCTCGAGTATGAGGGAGACATAAGTACCCCTTAAAATCAATATTACGGCAATCTAGCGAATATGTTGGCAGGTGTAGGTGGGTGTGAATGGCGATGTGTGCGGCCTGGATGTGCGCGACCATCCAGTGCGCGAGAGTTATCACAAACATATCGGATCAACGCGACACTGCAGAGACAGATAGAAAGGAAAAAAAGTGACAGCTTCGCAGCAATGGCAAAGCAATCAGTGCGATAGGAAGAAAGTAGAATGGAACGTGCAGAGTGACAAGCAGCTCAAAACTTCCAGCGCGCCGCAAAATCACAAAGGACGCATGGAAAGAACACACACGACAAGCGCGCACTAAACCCTGTCACAATTGTTACTTCTTTGTGTTTGAGTAGCGCGCTCCTTTCGCGTGTGACCTTCGTGCGCTCTGTAACTTCCACTTTGCGTTGAAAGCACAAGACGTAAAAAACGCCCCCATCACGAGGTAAGCGCGCACGTATAGGCGACCACGCCTTGTAGGGCAAAGTACAGCTGGTAAAGGTAGCAGGCGCGCGCGCATCGCAACGGGTGTGGCGACGACCTTTAAAGCGCCCTTTGCGCCAATCGCGCCACCTCGCTAGTACTCAAGCGAACACGCTGAATTGCTTCCGAGCTCCACGTACTGACAGCGGTAAATGGTGTATATAAATGGCTCGCCGTTACTATGCTAATAGATGTACTCTTCCGTGGCAGAGTCGTTTAACGCCCCGCGCTGCGGAGCCTAGAGTCGCACGTTCGAATACGCGCTTCGGAACAAAATTTTCTGAAATATTTTTCTTTGTGTCATTTTGATATATACATACATATACACATAAGGGACATGACGGCGAAGGCAAAAAGCAGCCGAGAGTGTCCATATAATTGCTATCGCAATAAATCTTGTGTGGACATGGAAGCACATAAATTGGTCGCGTCATCGGTTCCTGACTGTGCCTAAAGGAAGCGTGCTGTATGCGCTTGCTCTTTAGCGCTCAATATCGCCAGTCAGTCTGACGTAGCTGCTGCAGGCGAAGGCATTTCTTGCTGCCGTAAATCTCTTTGCTAACTGCAGGAGACAGTCTGATATTTTGATGCAGAAACAATAGCGTCTTTAGGTTTCCAGATTACGTGTTCGCGAGCTTTTGTACTTGGGAGTTCTTAAAGAAGTTCGTTGCTTTTTTCCAAGCAATTACCTTTTTCCTGCGCAATGTCGTAGCATCAGCAATTTATGTTCCTTCGTTCAGCACGTTTACATACAACCAAGCAGTGTCTTCCAGCTAGGTTGTGTGAAGCCAATTATAGGAAAAACAAACAAGTAGACAATGGTTTTGAACGACTTTTTTTATTCTGAAATTTTGTAGAGTGGCAGTAGCACTTTCCACCTACATAATTTGTTATTGTTTGCTTTCTTTTCACAGATGGAATGGTTCGTACGAGTGGTATAGGACTGACCAAGTTAACGATCGATATTTCCGACAGCTTCAGTGGAAACATACAGTATAATATAGCTACCGTGCAGAACGCGTATGCCGGAATGAATGTACTACAGGCGCACTCCATCTTGGAGCTCAATGGCTGTACACCACCTTGCAGTAATTTTCGGGATGAGTGACAGCTCAGTGGTTAGCGCGCTCCACTTCCAAATGCTTATTACGCACATAGCCCAAAGTACAAAGCAACTGAATTTAGGAAGTGGCATTGGTTCTAAGGTTTCCCGGATTCTTATTGACTCATATATATGCTTACAGGAGGCCCTATATAACTGCATTATAGATGTATTGCTTTACGCAGACCATTACTTGATTTTTCGAAATGTGACGAATTTTAATGCAGGGTTACCTCCGTCAGCGAGCAAGTGATATTTAATTGGAGGAGGGCTGATGTTCATCAATGAATTGCCTTATAATGGCGCAGTACGATTTCTAGAGATTTCCTTAACATGACAACAGAGCCACGTGTGCTGGCAGTATTCATGAAATAATCAAAACCACCGTTAAATTTCGCAGTGAATTATTTTATGTTTGTAAAGAGTGGACTCGCCATGGAATACCTTAGGTCCTCTCTCATCAAATCGTGTCTGCAAAAATGAGCGCCAGCTTTAACACGCAGGATTCGCGCCAATAAGAGTAGGTGATCCTCATGCTGCAGTAGCTATAGTATACTGTCGCTCAACGTTTAAAGGGTTCCTTCTTTCAAATCCACAGGTGGTCGCAGAAATGAGTAGTAACAAGGGACACGTAGGCATTTTTTACATACACTGGATATCGCACAGGCTAAAAAAATAGTTGGAAGTTCTGTGTAGATATGTCAGTACGCAGTGAGCGCTCAATTTAGAAAGTGAAGGAGCTGTCCGTCACGCCCGAAGGAAGGTGTACGCTGAATAATAATAATAATTTTTAGTATTTTACGTCCCAAAACTAGTATATGATTATGAGGCACGCCGTAGCGGAGGGCTCCGACATTTTCAAGCCTCTGGTGTCATTTATTGTGCACCTAATTACACCGGCCTCTAGGATTCCTCCGCGATCAAAATAAGACCGCCCACAACTTCTGGGTCAGCAGCGATGCACACTAATCACTCTACCACCAAAGAAAATCCGCAAGATGATCAGTGTGTGCGAATATTTCACGTCATCTGCTATTGATTTGGTTGTGAACAGGGACAGACATGTATGTTTAAAAAAGTGAGAAAAGTTCTACTGCTGCTCCTGCGATAACAACAGACAATGTCTTAATTTTTGTGTTCCTTTCACGACGCAGCTCGAAGCAGCCATATGTTGGCGGAATGGAAGCCTGCGTGAGTCACGTGCGCCGAGTCGAAACATGCTGCACGGAGTATTCTCCTGCGTGAGGTTCCCGCTCCTTCAGCTACAGTCCAACAGTCCAACCACTCGACACGCTGCCGTGCTTGTTAACAACGCCCATGTCCAGCGATTCCGAGCAAGCCGACAGCACGTATGGTGCACCAACCTGAAGCAGCTAACTTGGGAGACGAAATCTGAGGTAAGCCAATCTAACTAGCAACATACACACGGAAGGCCAGCTGTAAGTTGGCATAGACGTCGTTTTGTGTCATAATAAATGCCGAAGAATTTTACGCCACATGAGTTGAAAAATCCGGGCGTTCGTCCGGTATCTATCCGGCGTTAGCATCTGACGGGTAAGAAAAGTCCCACGACCGAGTGATCACGTCACGTGACAGATATCTGATGGTCACAAAACTCCCACGACCAAATAATGGCGTCGCTTTTCACTGTCGGTGAAAATCCACCCGTCGAACACTAAAAAAAATCACTTTTTCAGCATTGAAAAGACAGCTGGCCCAAGTTAAAGACACACCTGGCTGACTCCCTAAATAAACTTAGGCCACGCCCGAAATTTACTTGACCCACACCCAAAAATTACATTTGCCAATTCGAACATTGGATTTCGATACCCTATCTTCGAAATTGTGATGATGGCCACCATCACCAGCCACCCATCTGCAGTTTAGAGGCCTCTCACGATGATTTCCAACCCACCCAGTCTTGCGCGAGCTGCTTACACTTTATGCCGGCAAATTTCTTACTTTCGGCGTTCCACCTAACCCTTTTCCGTGCTCGGGCGCGCCGGCGCACGTACAAATACAACCTAGTCCACTGCTGAAGTTTGCTTGCTTGCCCCAAGTCCCCAAAAAAAAGGACTTTGCCAAATTCAAACATTGTGTTTTCCCACGGTCAAAACCAACATGGCTAACTCCTAAGATTCACTCGGCTTTACTCAAAATACTGGTGGCCCTCCCGTCAACTTGACATTATCGGATTGAAGCACATAATCAAGTGATCGCGCTCATGTCAAACGACATGAGCGTCAAAGTATATTGGACGTCTGTATATTCGACATGCCGAAACACGCGGTATCCAAACGCGGCACGGCCTCGCCGACCATAACAGTCTGCACCGAATGTATGTGTGTATTACGGGCAGCTTTCGCATTCGATGATCTTCAAGGGGTCATAAGGCACTTTTCCGAACTATGATCTAATGACCAAGGCCTCGGAGTTTACTGCCTCCAGAGGTGATTGCCGGACATTTTTCTCGAATCCGTCAAGAACGAGCGGAGTTGCGGGGGTTTGGCACACGCTCTGAGCGCTTTCTCTCTTTCCTCGTCTCGACGAGGAAAGGGAGAAAGCTACACAGGGAGAGATAGCACCACGGGGGCAAGTGGTTCCCTCACCGCGCGTCATGACCTTGACAGCGCGTCATGAAACGCTATCCCTCTCTCCCGCTGTAATTCGTGTGCGCGAGTGTGGCTACCGTGTAAAGTTAGCAGACTGAGGAGTGCAGCGCTGGCAAGTGGCGGCACTCCGTGGCAAGGAGCGCATCTGTTGCGGACGCTGCTCTCGATTTATGTCTGCTATCGGCCAAGAGCATGCTGTTGGTCGTGTGACGTCACACAAAAGGCGCTCCGCCTACCGAAGAGAGTGAGGATGGGCGTGCGTGTGAAAAGAGGGCGGCTGAGAAAATGGCAACTTCTTGCTCCGCGTCTAAACTCTCTTTTCCTGGCACGACTGAAATATTTGGCTGAGCTGTTCATAGCAGCGACGGAAGAGCCCTCATGCAAGGTTTCGAGACTCTCTTTTCTACTCGCCTGCTATCTCTTGAAACCACGCTTGCACAACGTACCTTTGCTGCAGATGACGTCATCGCAGACTTTGCTGCATGACTCTCTGTCATCGAGACACCCTCGAAGGATGCGTTTTCTGACCAAGATCGAGGAGGGGTTCATGACCCCTTTAAAGAAACTTAATTAGTCCAGAAGTACTCCTCGCGTTTGGTACTAAAAACGCCCAGGAATGCGTTTGACGCGTCTCAGAAACTTAGAGTCAAAAGAATTTTTCCGAAAGATGTAGTAGGAGCGAAGGTAATGCGAACGGGATATATGAGCGAATATTTTCCCTTCGCATTCTATTTCAACGCTACGTCGTTACAACAGGGTGGGGTTGGGGTGGGGAGCTGCCATTGGAGGTACCCTGCCCTCCGCTTTACGTCACCTGGCTTGAATGTTGTGCTGTTTCCTATCAGCAAAAACATCAGTGCGCTGACGGATGGTGTTGGCAACCTACGCTTATAAGCGCCTTCTCCTCGCGGCGCCACAGGGCGCTGGCGCCATCTCTCTTCACTGTTTCGGTCTTGCGATCCGCCGTTTAATTGCTTTCATCACAGGTGTACGAGCTCGGAGGCACAGACGCTTACACCTACCTAGACACATATACCATACTACGTGTGGTAGGATATTTACCTCCAATCTGTGCGGCTTCTCTTCAATCGGAGCACGAGTCAAAAATTCGAAAAATGGTGCTGCGCTTGTCATGTCGAAGTCGTCGAAACCCATAGCGATAGCGAAGTCCTTCGTAATCACCCTGTTCTTTTCGACATGTGCCACGTGAAGCACCGTGAGTGTTGTCAAGAGTACCGATATATGTCGACTTTTTGTAATGCAGTATGTCGAGACCTCGCTGATGGGGTAGCAATATCTCGGCGCGTCCAAGCTTCTCGGGCCTTGCAAAACAAGACGAACCAATCACCAGTGTTTGCACCGTTTTTTCTTCGGCGAATGCATGTTTCTGCTCATCATGCATAGCCATAAAGTAGCTTGCCAGCAATAATAATATGGGGGGTTTAACGCCCCAAAACCCCGATATGATTATGAGAGACGCCGTAGTGGAGGGCTCCGGAAATTTCGACCACCTGGGGTTCATTAAGGTGCACATAAATCTAGGTACACGGGCCTCAAACATTTTCGCCTCCATCGAAAATGCCGCCGCCGTGGCCGGGATTCGATCCCGCGACCTTCGGGTCAGCAGTCGAGCGCCATAATCACTAGACCACCGTGGCGGGGCAATAGCTTGCCAGCAGGTCTAGACGTGCGACGATGCTGTTCATGCTCATCTGGTTCGCCGTTGCGACAAGCGAACACAACGTCACATTGCTAGCGGAGAACCGCAGGAATGTCTGGGACATCCCGCGACTGCTTTTTGGTTAGCGCTTTACACGGCAAATGGCGCTCTGTCGCTTTCCGGTGTCGCTGATAAACAGTGTGAGGGATGCGGAATATCGGCAGCTACAGAATTCCGGCAGTTGGAAAACGGCGGATTCTCCAGTGTCAACGACCCTTAAGAGCACGTCGATAAATTATGGGCTCCGAACATTCTAGCTGAGCGCTGCACACAAGTTTCTCGAGGTTCTAGGCCAATTACAACGTTCAAAAAGGCTTAGGTCGAATTGTGGGTTCAGTTAAGTACGCAACAACACCCATCATTTTTTCACCATTTCCACCACAGCATCCGCTGTGAAGTTGGAAAACGTTCCATCATAATGATGGACTACGGTAATACATGATGAACCAGGGGCATAGCCAGAAATTTTTTTCGGGGAGGGGTACCATACCTTATGTATGTTCGTACGTGCGTTTGTGTGTGCGTGTTTATCTACACATGCAATAATGAAAATTTTTTTTTTTGGGGGGGGGGGGGGGGTGTGGCGGAGTGTTTCAGCGGTCTATACATAGTTGTCCGGCAACCGTCGGCTGCGTCCCCTTCTGAGTGTTCTAATACTAAAGAAGCCCTTGCATATGAGACGCAACAGTTGCCGCACCGTCGTGTGGTCTCTCGCGTCCACTGTGCGTCTATTCCTATAGCATGACTTAGGCCTACCATCGGTTAGACTTGTCTTCGTCTAGGCAACAACGAAGATAAGTGCACTTGCCGAACGTTGGCTCCAGTGACATTCCCTGTGCAAGCATATTTTCATGTCATAAAGTTGGCGCTGTCATTTTCTTGACGTGTACTAGTGAAAACCATCTCCTGCACGGGAAAGGCTGTGTTCAGTGCTGCTGTTGGTACACATAGACACATAGCTGCAGCACTTCTTCCGTATTAAGAAAAAGAATGTTGAACAGGCTTTTAACATTGTGAAACAGGAAGACGTGGGGCGACAATTGCAATTGAGCACATTTGCGATGGTTTGAAATCTGCAAATGCACGTAGGTATTCTTATGCACACCCTTGCAATTTTCAATAATGTCGCATCAGCGTCAACCACAGAATACGGTACTTTCTAATATCAGCGACAACCAACAAAATCAGCGACGCGACGATTAACGTCACACTTGCTTTCGGAACGTTTATTCGCTAGATAAGTCTGATGGTTCATATGCATCTCTAAGCAAACACTGTAGCAGACGGCGCTCGTGCACGAATTGGCCCTCTGCACTTGGGCATCATGCAGGCAATGTCGTTACAAATCGCCTATATTACGCGCTACTATGTCCACGGGTGCTATGCAGGATGGCCCGAGCTTCTCGGGCACACGAGTTTGCTCCGAGCTCGCATTACGGCTGTCATGACAGGAATACAGTGCGGAACACGCGATAGCAGCGTTGATAAAAACGGCTACAAGAACGAGCATGGCGTCACATACGCATGTGCGGCATTTGCGGCGGTTTTCATAGAAACGCCGCTTGCGAACGCGTCAGTGCCGCCACTCAGTCAACATTTTGACAGTGTGGCGATGTCAGCGTGATTGTCGCGCTATATTTTTGCCAACTGATCATCGCGCCTCCCATGGGCGTGTTCGTGGGCGTTTGTCCTATTTCGGAAAATTCTTTCGTTCCACCAGCAGCATGGAAATTTCCATTCTCGAAGGCAACAAGGGCGCACATGCAGCACTATGGTGCAGCTCGTTTTGCTTCTCTTGAATATTACAAATAAATAAATGGACAGGTTACTGCTACTTACGTTACACGTCTGAAGATTTTTCTGTAGTAACGAATCGGTAGAAACAATGTCGCCAATAACAAGTAAATAATAACACTTCTCGCCACAAATCCCACCAGGGGCACTTGCTTCGTGGCCGTGAGTGGTGCATCGTGAGTGCGGTGAAGTTGAATGCGAGACATCGTAGCCACGTGATGATATAACCGTTAGTTCTTCGTGCTTGTGTGCATAGTCTGTGCCATTAAGCTGATAGATGAATCGTGCCGCTGGCTGGCGCTGCGCCGTGAGCACTGCTCCTCCGCAAGAGCAAACGTGGTGGGCGGACGCGATCTTCGCCGCGGGCGTCTGTCAATCAAATTGATTGACGTGCGAACTCGGGCACAAACTCGTTGATTCTGCAAAGGCCCGAGTTCAACTCGGGACTGTCACAGTGCCGGTGTGCTTGTCAAGTGTTTGATGCAGTGGACGCTACTCAGCAGCTTCTTTGCATATAAAATAATTTGGTTAGCTTGCACTACTTGTGCAAGGCTGGGGCCATCGGAGGAGCTTGTGGTCACCTAGCTTCTTCGAGCTTATGACGTGGCTCGTCTACTCAGTATGCTTGGCCTGCTTCAGAGCAATGACCGTGTCAGTTCGGTTTCAATATTCGTGCTATTCATTAGCTAGGCCTTAATTAACATGGCAGTGAATAGTTATGTCTTAAATGGTAAAGTTTTAACACGGCATTAATTACTCAGGTTTAATTACCAAGGCCCTCATTAGCACGAATGTAGTTAACATAATACTATTTAGAGTGATCATAATTACCACGTACTTGGTGAGGAAGTTCCTGATTAGCTTGGTTTGAATTAGCGCGCTCCTCATTAGCGCCGTGTTAATTAGCATGACCCTAACTAGCTCGGTCCTAATATGATATTGAATAGTCCTGTCTTCATTGCTAATGTTTTAATTGCCACGACATTAATTATTCAGGTTTAATTCGCAAAGTCCTGAATTGTAGAGAGGTAATTAGCATTACCCTAATTAGCAATGTAATAATTAACACAATCTCGGTGACTAAGGTCTTTATTATCTCGGTTTTATTTACACGCTCCTAATTAGTGCTGTGCTAATAAGCATGGTCTTAGTTTGTTCTTCGTTTTACACTGTTCATTAGCACGGTCTTAGTAAGACGTGGCTTAATTAGCTCGGTTTTAGCATGATTTGGCTTAATCATCTTCGTCATAGCATGTCCTGACTTAGCTAGGTATACCGCCCAGCCAATTAGATAATCAGCCAGCCGCACCTGATCGGGGAGCGAGCAGACGATTAATAAGAGGACAAAGGGGGCGCGCGCCGGCTCAGCAACGCGCTAGAATGTAGAGGCCGACCATGGTGATTATACACGTAGCCTCGGCGATTAGCTCTAGCCGCGGTGTTGTAAGGCGCTCGGTCGGAACTAATCACAAAGACCAAGGTGCTGATTATTCTAAAGGATACTTAGTGCAGACGTTAAACGCTTGAAAATGGATTCAAACGGCCCGAGAACACAAAAAATATAGTTAGTAGAACTTGCTGTCACTTTTCTTGCATGGGTGCACTTCTGCACTCAGTGGAACGACAAACAAATTAAAAAAAGGTGCCTCTAGTTTGAAGACACCGCCCAACCTTCTCGACCGCCCTTGATGTAACGCCGTGTTCCATCGTAACCAATGGAACGGAGCGCGCGCTGACGGATGGATTTCACTTTCTCGTCCTGTTACCTCGTTCAAAAGGGGGTGTCGCCAGAGTTCGGAAAGATCCCGAGTTTCACCAAACACGGGCCATCCTGCATAGCACCCCAGGGGTCAACGTACGGCGATATTATTAATATATAATATTATCAGGGATTTTATGTCCCAAAACCGCGATATGGTCATGAGAGACGGCGTTGTGGACGGTTCCGGAAATTTCGACCACCTGGGGTTCTTTAACGTGCACCTAAATCTATGTACATGGCGGCGATATTATTAAAACATTGTTAATGTGGACATTTAGTCATTTCAATATGGTGAAAATATAGGACCATGGTGACAGTTTAAAAAAAACAGAGCTGAGCTAGTTGGTGAGTATTCATGTTAAAGAGACGGGGGCGTCCAAACATAAACACAAGAGAGAAGTCAAGACACCACAGATGCCGTACTAACATCTGAAAAGGCGCACAACTGCAGAAAAGAAAGAATGCACGAAAACCTATCTGCGCATGGCCAAGCAATAGACGAACCTATCAATCCGGCGCGCGTGGTGGTCTACGTGAGAGATAACTATTCACATAATTCATTTCTTCTTTATGCAGGTTAATCGGTGGTTGGATAAAGCATGCGCTACCACTATTCTCGATATGCCGTTTATAGATAAGGCGTTTCTGGTGTCTTGACTTCTCTCTTGTGTCCGTGTTTGCATGCCCTGTCTCTTTAGCACGGTGTCAGTATATGCTTAGTGTAACCAGTTTTCTGCGTGTTGTCTAATTGTGGCGCTACGTAGTTATTACGTATTTAATTAATTGGTCAATTCAGTTCTCGAACCAGCAAACAAATTCAACTTGCGTTCTTCAACGGACTCAGACTATATCCTAATGCTCATGGTTTCAAACTGATGCAATACCGACAATGTTGTTTCGAGTTGTGCACATTTATCGGCCACCCTGGTAGCATAGCAGCTATGGTGTTTCGATGCTAAGCTCAAGGGCTTTGGTTTAATTATCGCCATAGGGAAAGAATTTTTATGGGGACAAAATGAAAAAAAAACTGTCTATTATAGTTAGAAGTGGTTTAAAAACACCAGATAATCAAAATTAATACAGAGCCTCCCACCATAAGGTGCTCACGATTAATGCGTCGTTTACGCAGGTAAACACGCCTAATTTTTACACAGTTTTCTGCGTAATTCAAAGTCAATTAAGCAGTTACCTACTTATTTATTTTGAACTGATGCCACAACCACACTTTAGCTCCTTTTTTGCTTTCGTAGGCAGCGACCACTTCAGTATGCAGCAATACGGTGGTCATGACCTTGAAAGCCACCCAACGGCGACAGGAAGCACCATCGGCCTACACAGGATCGCCGCAGTGTGAACAGTCAGCGGACGCAGCAGATTCCTGGTGCCGCCAATGAAGTTTCCCTGTCTTTTGGGCGGTGGTGGCTGGCACCTGCTATGTTACATTGCACCTGATGAGCTGGTCAAGCAGTCATCGCTGCTGTTGGAACCAGCTGCACATGGGCAGAATGGACTTGTGTGGTACCGTGCTATGACTAGACGGCTGCAGGCACGGTTTGCGCGCATGCAAGTTGCCTGGTCACGCGGGGTACGAGAAATTGCAGCTGGCACATTCTGCTTGCTACTACCATCGACTGTCACGATCAGGTAGCGGAAGGACGGGCATTCGCTTGTGCGGAAGCAATGTGAAATGATTGTCGACGGGACCTTTCTGCTTCAGCCGGCCGTGACTTCTTTTCTAGTTTTTCATTATTGGCCGCTGTTTTCTTCTGAATGCAAGTTTTGCGAGTTCTAATATTAAAGGTTTTCGAATGTCAAATCGTTTTTTTTTCGCAGGATAAGCCATTTCATGAGCATGTTTCGAGTGTCCGAAGCACACACCTTTTATACAAATGACTGCGATTTTCATTGCTAGACGAGATATACGGTAGATAATGCTCTTATCTACCGTATATGTAAAGACTTCCAAATAAGACTGTACTTGTTTCTGTAGATTTGAGTTCTCTAATGCAGAATTCTTCGCAACCGAATGAATGAGAAAACCAAAATGAGGTAGATGTTCTCGGCGTTGGTCGGTATTCGCTATGATGAAAGCGCCCAAATACATTTTTTCTAATAGGAAAATTATTCGTGGCTTTCATTGACTTAACGTCGTGAAGACCAACGTGCAGCGGAGTTGAGGGGCTAGCTTCTCCGTCGTTCTCCGTCGCAATGCTCAGCTGGGCGAAACTTCACAAGCATTGCAAAGCATTTCGAAGCCAGTAGATCGGTTTGTACAAGCTAAACTGATTGAGCGGTTTCTTTTTGCAACGGCCTCGGAAATGTCGCTGGGAAGGCAATTCACAGCAGTCTGAACATCTATTAGTGCATTCACAACTTGACCCCGTATGCCATATTGCCCACTGCCGGGAGTCAGTGTACGTAGGGGTAGGCGAGGAGAAATGAGTCGTTCCTCAACTTCATCGGGCTTGGGCGAACCCGCAGGAAATCGGTGGTACTTTTAGTCGTTACGGATGCTCAAAGGCGGCATTTTACCGACAAGCGAAGAGCATACCCGCTAAGCTAGCTGTACACACATTATTCATTTTTAATGTAGCATAGGCCAGTAGTGGGGCTTGCCCAATGTGTGTGGTACATGCCAGTGTTGCCGAGTTGCCACTCCGGAATTGGGATGTCTCCGGAATCATTCCACATTTTCGCGACCCCGGAATGGAATTGGGACAACGCTTGGAGGAATGGAATGGGAATGGAATTAAGCGCCTTTCGCACGGAATGGAATGGGAATAGAATTACGTCTTTTTCTGAAAATAGGGCACGTTCTCGTCTACGCGCTGTTTTCAAGCTTCAAACAATGGTAAGTCAGAGCCTCAAATTTAACAATAAATCAGTATTTTTAAAATCGCTTGGCTGATTACAAGCACGGTACATTTATAAGCAACGCGCCCACTACAATTCTCTCATATAGACTGTGTTGCTCCGAAGTTTCCCTCTGTTCTTCGCGTAACCACGGCTCTATGCCGTTGGTATTTGTCGCGCGGAACTACGGCATACCTACGGCATAACCCCCCATCACGCCTTGTGATTTTTTACCCTCGGCGGCGCCCCAGCCGCCTGCTGTCTCCCCACCCTTCACTACTTTGTTTGCCCTTCTGTCGCCGTCGGCGACTCGGACGCATATTTGAAAAAGCACTTCTCTAAGCTGTGATGCGTATTGATGCTGGCGCGATGCTTGTGTTCACTGCAAGCTTTCGTATACCAGCTTGCGCGCCGTCTCACCTCAAACTCACCCCTCCCCCCCCTCCCCTCCCGCCCTCCCCTCCCCCCTCCCCCATCCTCTTGCAATACTGTCCCCCCTGTCTAGACAGGTGGGCGCCTTTGCCCGAAAATACGTCGGCGAAGGTCTGTAGGTTAGCGCAGCACACAGTTGTACACAGTGAACTGTGTGCCGTCCTCCTCCGTACAGAGAGAGAGAGAGAAAGAATAAACTTGGTCGTACTGCACGAGATACGTCACCAAGGTACTATCCCTCAACCTTGGTAACGTGTTTTGCGTACTTTTGCAGTTCTTAATGCATCTGATGACATCAGCTTTATGGGGCGTTCATTCTTAACCTGATAAATCTATCAAGATGCCTTTCCTACGTTGAGGAATTACAGGAATGGAATTGAACTGCCCGGCCATTCCCGGAGTGGGAAATGGGCTAAGTTTTTTCATTCCGAGGAATTGAAAGGAATGGAATTGCGGCAATTTCTAATTCCCCGGAATGGAATTGGAGTGGAATGGAGGTGCCCATTCCGCCACACTGGTACACACCCGCTAGTTAAAGGGAGCTCCTTCATTTTTAGTAGACCGGAGGTGAGCAATGGGACTTGCCCAATTTCTGCGGCACATAGCCGGTCACGCTTCTTCGCTATGCTGCGAAGGTCGCTTTCCCGGATTAACCTCGGCTAACAGCTCCGCTACAAAAGTAACAAAAAACCTACGGTGACGTTTCACTGCGTGAACGCGCGCGGTGCTACATTCTTGAGCATGGCCCGTAGAACGTCTTGTACATCGGAGCTTTTATGCTTTTCGTTGTGCCATTACGCGTTCGCAAGAACTATCATCATCATGAATGACCTCCAAGGTCTATCCAAATAGGTCGCGAAGCTTCGGGCGAAAAGCGGTTCAGATCCTATTGTCAGCGACATCAGCATGGGGAGTTATGGGAGTAGCGATTGAAGCGCGACTAGGTGTGGTGGGAACAAACACTAATAACAAAAAACCTAATTTCATTCAACAACAAAATAATGTATTTATATTTTATGACCGAGATTTATTTCAGAATAACATTTATTTAGATCCAGTGTACAAAGAATTCATGAAAATGTATATGCATTCTCAAAAATCTTCTTATTAGCGCCCTCTAAAGAATGACACATGCCATTGCTCTGCGACGCAGTCCTTGTAGTGTTCGGAAAGGCGCGCGTAAAGTTCGTCCTGCGGCGACACACCCCCTCAGGTGTGCTGGTGTTTCGCACTTGCATGCGTGCTGTGAATTATTGTGGTGAGAATTTGATTTTTGTGTGCGCGAAGTTGCGATGTGCGTTTCATCATTGGTGAACGTGTTGGCTACGGTGTTCAACGGACAACGGCACGAGGCGGCTAACATTTCACGCCGAACGCTTTCCTCGGTACTAGCGGAAACGATGTGGTGTTCCAAGGATGCAATAGCAACACGCGTACGCCTGGCGAGCCCTCTCTTCTAGATAAGACACCGGGGCAACGGTTCGGAGTAGTGTGCTTGCTGGATTTTCATGGATCAGTATTCCTGCTGCCCGGTTTCCTTCGTGAACATGCGGTGCCTACTATATTTCCGGTTATCGGTGAGCAGATCGCTAAGTTATCTGTCGCGTTACGATCGCTACAATTCGCATGTCTTGATACGTTACACGTAAGGTTAATTTATCGGAACAAAAGGCAAAACATAGTGCATGTAGTGTACGCACCTTTTGTACTTATGACACTTGTTGCTCATTGTGTAGGGTGTGTTAAATTGCTTTATTGTGACCATTGAATAAAACTGAAATATCATTATTTTGGCGTGACCAGGCGTCATTTCTTCTCGTTAGAACTGAAGCACGCATGCAATGCGCTCTTTAAGTCCCCTGCGCATGTGCGAAGCAAATAAGCAACGCTGCAAATATGAGATGTACGCTGCTGCCTACGTTATTCACGCTGTGGAAGATCACACGAACGCAGAATAAAAGCTCAGAGAATAAAGTTTCCTGGTAAAACCAAGGCGAATTCCACGACGGTACACTTAAACACGGCTGTTTATTCATGGGTCGATACTAGTTTAGCTAGCGTTGGCTTCAAGCGCATTCGCCAAGGGCTTGCCGGCTCGCTGTAGCGCGAGTCCTTAGTGATCAGGGGCCTAGGAAAAATATTTTGAGGTCAAATTTCGCGCTAGTGCCAACAAAATGACGTCACTTTTTTACCGGATATTGCGTCACATCCGCTTTATTTTTTGTTCCGCCGGAAGTGTTCCCTCCTCACACAGATGGCGCCAAGCCCCATGAGCAGCTGATGAGCAGCCATTTTCTGAACGTATGGGCTTCTATGGAAGCTTCGCTACCATTTACATTTACCTTGTGACCTCTGCCTTTCTAGCGCGTGAAACGCAATACCTCGGCCGGCGGGCCCTCTTCCTCCTCTTCCTCATCTTCTGCTCCGCTCCCCGAACATGTGCGCCCTGCGCGCGCTCTCCCGCTGCTCCGATTTGTCCGGCGTGGGATGCAGTAGCTCGGATGGGCGAGAGAACAAGTACAGAGAGAGAGAGAGAGAGAGAGAAGGTAAGAGAGAAGCAGAAAGATACAAAGAAACAGACAGATAGTAATAGAGAGAAATAAAGGGAAGAAACAGAAAAAAGAATTAAAGAGAGAGAAAGAAATAGAGAGTGAGAAAGAGACAGAAATGAACAGACAAAAAAGACACAAGAAACAGAGCACGACCGAAAGAGAGGGAAAGAAAGAGAATTAAAAAAGAGAGAGGAAGAAATAGCCAGAGAGAGAAAAAGATAGAAAGAAAGAGGAATCGACAAATAGAGCGAGAGAGAAAAAGAAAGGGAAGAAGTGAAAATAAAGTCTGAGCAACAGAGCGAGACAAATACAAAGAAAGAGAAACAATTAACAGATACAAAAAAAACAAATAGAAAGAGCGGAAGAAAGCAAGAGCAAAAAAAGAAACGCGGAAGGCCGCTCAGATGCGCTGTTCCTACAGGCTTAGCACCACCATTGCGAACCTGCCTTAATTTTCACGTTGACCAGGGTCGCTTTGATACAAACGACGACGCTGATTTGACGAATGAAGCATTTATGCTTGCGCATCAAAGGGGTTGACCCATTGCCCCTACCATCGGGAAATCAAATGTACCCGGTCATCGAGTGAGATGCGTCCGTGTTTGCTCGTGCAACTAGAGGCCATGGTGGGTAATGTAATTAGTGCACGAATGTTTTCTCCGCTTGCTGGTGTTGTTCTTGGATCACAAGCACATCTCACGCGACGCTTCATCACTTCGTCTTTCTCCATATACGCGCTGCCTCTAGGTGGCATTGTTTCTGGTGTCACGCTCCACGACAGGCAGATCAGTTTGCGCGTAAATCAAGACAGAAGGCAGACTTGGGTGATTCCTTTAGCTTTGAGACCATCCACAACGGCAGCGGCGCTTTACATCTACCTCATTGGCAATATTGTTTGTTTTGCTTTTCATAGTGAAGACAACTGATGTTCACAATGTGGTTATAGACTTTGTTAAGATTCCACTTACAAGGCGCATGCAGTGTAAATATCTGGCATAATCTCACGACTCTGAATATTGCGGCAAGAAATGCGTGTGCAGATTAGCGTATTGTGCTGTTCTTGAGATGATCTTCACATAAGTGATGACACGCATACTTTAGATGTTAAATGCTAAGCATTCTTAGCGAATGAAGAGAATTTCGGCCGTTTTCTATCTATCTATCTATCTATCTATCTATCTATCTATCTATCTATCTATCTATCTATCTATCTATCTATCTATCTATCTATCTATCTATCTATCTATCTATCTATCTATCCGCCTACGTATGGGTGCTCTCCTGGTCGCCTCCTTAACTTGGTGTAGACCTAAATTGGCATGGGAGCAAAGAGGGTTTGAGGAATATGACTCTCTGGACATGACATGGAGAACCTGAAAACCCTGTCGCGTGCGTCGTCAAACCCTTCCCTCTAGACACGTGTGGTACATACCCGTTTACCAGGGGCCGTGGTATACGGGTACGCGCCACATGTGATCGTAAGTTTATATCTACCCAGTAATGCTTGAACAGACATTGGTATTTAAATGCGAGAGCGTTAAGACCCACATCGGGAGGGTTGACCTGACGAATGCAATTAATGAAAATTCGGATCCCAGCAGGAATCAGACCCAAGCATTGTGCCATTGTGCGTGGCAGTCAGGTATTCTACCACAGAGTCATGCCTGGTCCAGATATTGCTTTGGAAAAACACACTGTGCAGGCGTAATGTCGGTGCAACGTCAATTGCGGTTGTAGTGCTGGCTTCCTAATTTTATAACAAAGCAATAAACACTACATATTTACTCCTACGATAGAGGCGTCATATCAGGCTGTCGTCAATTGTGTTTTCAGTGTTGGCTCCGCTTTTACACCATTCTAATAAATATTACTTTTTTATTCCTATGATTAAGCAGGCGTACCTTGACCCAGGAGGAATAGGCTAACGAAATTCATGCATGATATTGTCATCATCACACCGTAAAGTGCAATTAGTTTCGATAAAACCGACATATGTGCTCTAGTGTGAGTGCTGACGTTACGTCAGACCATAAGTTACCTTTTTAACACCTGTGCTCTCCACGTGTCTGGTAAGCCAACGATGTACGCACAAGTATACACATGCAAAAATACGTCGATCCAGCTCGTAACGCTTCCACCAAGGCCAAAATATGCAGCATAGGACTACCCACTGACTGCTTGGCGTGAAACCGATTCCCAGAAGGCGTAAGATCTCTCGATTTTTTTTTCTTTTTGGTTGGTTCCTTGCGCGGCAGCTATTTTATTGCGACAGCAATTATATGGACACTCTCAGCGGGTTCTGTCGTCACGGCATGTTCCGAAGTCCAAATCGAAGACAGCGCCCCGAGCATCATGTGTTCTACGCGCGTGTGCAAAGCACGCATGCGCTCAGGATGAACGCAACTGCAGCAGAGATGAAACGAGCCGGCCATCTCCGTCGCACGAAGGTTGCATGCGATAACATCGTCCCTCGTGCGAGGCCAGAAGACGATGGGCGCAGGAGTGTCGGTGGGAGGTGGGAGGGGAGGGGGGGGGGGCGGCGAGGCAGGCGTGGCTTGAGCAGAAACTGCGAACTTTGCCCATAAGGTTGCGGTCACAAGCGCTGGCGCACGCGCTGTATCGACAGACATCAGGAGACTGATCGTAAACTTGCTGTGCTCGCAGCGCATACTTCGCGTTTAGATGACTGACAGCATGTAAACTACTTCGGTCACTGGAGCGGCCATATTTCCTCAAAGCTGCGTTTCGTTCAGTTGCGCATGATCGGCTCCAAAAGAGTAAGCTGCTAGTCTTAATTTGTATAAAAGAATTTGTTGCTATCACATTCGTTGCTTCACGTTTGCGGCAAGCTGTGATTTTTTTGTGATACTACACTCTACGATTATCACTACTTTGGAAGTGAACGCTTGGTTATACGGTTGCTTGTTCTACACTCGTCATTTCGGCGGCTGGCTAGAAGTGTCGTAATGATCTCTTTAGGTTTGGCGTGGTGGCTCAACGACTTCGCACCGCGGCGCTTTTAGTCGAGGCCGTCCAACGCGTATCGTAGTGAGAATGCGGGCTGAGAAACGAATTGGAATGCTCACGTGGTTCACAATATTTAAATTTTGCAAGCTACAGTTAGTACTGGTTCAGGAGTATGTCGCTTTGTACAGATGTTTTCACATTATTATCATTTACTTACGGTTAATGCCAATGGTATCAGGTTGGCGCTCCTCGTTCGCGATTGTCGTGGGTAGGAGTGGCGAAACTTTAAGCGATCTGCAAGCTTGTTGCCGAGTTACAGCTTCGCTACTTTGGAAAGCGTATTTTGTGTGTTTTAAGCTACTACAGGTTTTAATCTCACCAGTGAAGGCTTGAGCAATCTGCGCACCTTGGCAGGTTCTCAGCTGGTATGTGAAAAAAACTGATGACAATGCCCTCGGCAGGTCGGAATCGGTCCCTAGGGACCTCTCTGGCTGCCTCCATGTTGCTGGCAAACCACCGTGCAGCTCATGTATCTATTCGTGTTGGCGTCATTTTCTACTTATGTTTCCGCCTTTTATCTTATGGGGAAGCTCAAGGACGCGGGCTCGATTCCCGCGCATAGTGACTGTATTTCGATCGGGACGAAACGCCAGAACAGGTGTGTAGTTAGACTTAGGTCCACAATGAAAATCACCAAGCGGTGGAAATTATTCCGGAGTGTACCACTTTCCTGTGCCTCATAATCATTATTATTATCGTTGTCATGTACGGGTAAATTGTCATCTTAGTTGACTTTGTTGCTAGAGATCTTCTATGTTAGTTTTATTCTGGGCGTCTGTTTTTGGTGTTGTTGCGGCGTGTATTCCTGCTGTAGGGCATTCAACTTTAAAAAATGACAATATGACTCAAAATGCGAAAAAATATTCATATGCTGTCAGTTTGGCAGACAGCTATACCAAGCAATTTTCACTTATCTAATGCGGGCGGAAGTTTCAGTACACGCGCAGGTAAATAATAAATTACAGAGTGCTCACACACGAACCGGTGAAGCTTGGTTGCGACGCGCGTTCGTGATCACAACTTTAGCGTAAGGAAGAGCGTCGGCATAGCTGAGCAAAGTTTTCATGCTACGGTTCTCTCTTACGCAACTCCTAAACTTACGGTGGCATGTCCTTCGGCATTGGGCAATCGGGAAGAGAGCGCAGGCAAAGTGTTCACGTTTGTTCGTGCTGTGAAGAACTTGACGAAAGGACAATTAAAAAGAGACACACACAGGGTGTCACGACACGAAAAGAAAAAAAAAAGGAAAAATCCAAAAGAACGGCAAAAACCAAAAAGCACATCTTGCGCATCAGTTAAACACCTCACCGTACACAATATACGCTTGCAAAGCAATTTATCACGCCTGCCTTTTTAAATTCAATTTCTTACTGCCTGCCGTACTGCTGCCTGTTGCAGGTATGTTGATGATTACCTTGTCTGTGCCCCTGAGGTACGTGACCATTAAAGATTGGAAAGCGATTTATCTTTGTTTGAAACTCACTTTCAAGGGTTACAGTTTACTTTGGAAAAGCCTGTAGGTGGTGTGATCACGTTCTTGGAGATTGAAATTGTTTTGAACAAGCACCATACTTGTAAATATTTTCCTCGAAGAGAGAACGAACTTCTTACGTTTGATTCAGGTCCTTAAAATCTGGTCAAAAGAGGTGTCAAAACAGGCCTCGTACCCCGATAAGCCGATTTCCTCGGTAGCGGAGAAAGAGCTGTGCAACGTCACATCCGGCAAGACGGTGCCCTCTTTTTGAAGTTCGAGTGGCGCAATTCCATGCCAAACGTCCAAGCCATTTTGGCGACCATCTCAAATGTGCTCGGAAAAGACCATGCTGGCTCATTGCATTGCAAAAAGTGAATTGCTTCATTATTTCGCAGAGAAAAAACATTTTAGGCACGTGGGGGCCTTCGGAATTTCACAGAACGTCGTCTATGTGTTGTGTGTCATAATCATTATTCTGGGAGTATCGTTTCTTCTTTCAATACCAAATGTGCTGTGGATATTAAGCAAAGGTGTTTGTCTAACGAGTTCGAAGCTCAATAATATTACGGCAATTTTCCAGTCAGATCCGTCTCCAGAATATTTGCCAAGGCTTTCCATGTTAGTATCTTTTCTACTATAATATTGCACTATGCATGAATATCTGAGTAATGAATACTACTTGCTTTGCCGAAGATATATTAGACCCTGATGCTTCTAAAGTTTACTAGAAAAAAATCCCAAATTTGAGAAAATTATCATTTCGGTCTACATTGAGACGAAAATTAGACCACGTGATGCTCCTATTTAAAATACGGTTTATAGCTCAATCGAAAGGAAATAAGTAGTTCTTCTTATATGACATGTTTCATTGATTTTACGGAAGAAAATACTTTTTGAAGTTCCCCATTGACGGCAAGGGGGAGCATCAAAAATTATTCAAAGTATTGCTGTCCGTGATGAGCCATTCATTGAAACAATTCATTGGATTTCTGGGAATAGGTTACGATTCCTGGACATTTACATATTTACATACATGTTCTTTGGCCGGTAAGGCATCTGTGGCATGGCAGCGTTTACCTTTGGAGTAAAAAACTGTTCGAACAATTTTTTATTTTAATATGACAGAGGTGCTACGCGATGTTCGACAACAAGACCGTATAGCCCGTTTATATTCGATCAACCACCCCAAATACATTATACTCACAAATGCGTAGCTCTTATTCAGGTTTTGTACGCGGACTACCTATAATGCATGAAACTGAAGCCAGTGCTTACTAGAAGGAATAAGAAAGCATGTCAACGCGTCTGGCTGCCATTTTTGTTATAAAAACCTTCATGTATTTTCAAACTTTTAACAAATATTTTTCTTCTGCTTCTTCGACAGGTTATGCCCCTATGTGAGATACAGAAGTCGATGAAGACGGAACCACAGCGCGTGCCTGGAAGCTTTTTCCGCTCCACAGGATCTACATCTACATCTACATCTACAGCTCCACAGCAGTAGAGGTAGCCGGCGACAACGTCTTCCAAGAAGCAATTTTCCTGCGAGTTTCATACTTCTTGAGCACTAGTCGGCGAGCTAGGACGGGAGAGAGTCTGTACGCAAGGCACGCCCACAGGCCTTCAGTCGCACACGCTCTTCGGTACGGCAAATCCAGCCGAAAATTCCTCATGTCTCGTCTCGACGTGAGAAGTGGACCAGTGACGCCGTTTGCTCTCTCCTCTGGGCCGCACAGATGTCAGCAAAGCAAAGGAGCTCGACAGTGCTGTCCAAGCCAGAGGGGCTTGCAGACGCTGCAGGCAGCGCCACGACCAGCCGGAGGACGTGCGAGTGGGTGGGCCAGTGTCGTCTCTGATGTCTTCCTGAAGGTACACCTGTGCAGCGGCGACAGCAACAGCGAAAGAGACGTATCGGGTGAGCGCATTCATTGGGAGATGACGTCGTTCAAGTCACCCCGTCGGCCGTTTCTGGGTCCACGAGGTCCTGAGCCGAGCGTCCTCTTCCATGGCTGTCGCTATGGACTACACGCTCCCGAAGACGCCTTCGACGAGTCGTTGCTAAAAGGCCGCACTGGTTGAAGGGGTCGACTCTCTCAGCGACTCCGAGACCCCGGCGATGCGTGTCCGTAAACTCGCACAGCTGGCAGCGTTTTGGACGCTGTCGAGGCCTCCTTCGTCTTGGAGTCGTGTGACCTTGGCGTGATGGTGCTACTGCCGGGCAGCACCAACGCAACTACAATTTGTTCATGTATAGTACGATAATTCTATTGTTGTTGCAAAACTATTGCTTTTTGTAATTTTTAACTTCATTTTCTATCGCTATGAAATAAATGACAGCATTTTGTCTAATCGGTGTGTTATTTATAGGCGCTTCCGTGGTCTTTCACTGAGATTGCTGCATGCCGAAGGAGGGGCCGCGCAGAATTTTAGGTGTGCGCTTGTATTTATTTTGCGGACCGTAAATAATTTACCGAGTGCAGGGGTTAGCCTTGCTGAGCAAGTACCTTCAATTGGTTTATATCCGCATGCCCAGAAAGAGGGTGTCCACGGCGCTTGTATTGCAGCAAAGCGCCACGTTACGACATATACAAGTATGAATCTAGAACAGAAGGTGAAGGTGTAAAATAATCTTTAAAAATTCCCAGAATGCTTTGCGACGACTACTTCCACTTTCCCAAATCAATGTTTACGTGGCCGCTTTAATATTTGGTTGTGTTTAGAGCGACGACAAATGTTGCATTGAATCTGGTGAAGAGGAGGACAAGTGACAAAATTTGTATAAAGGCAGTATCTTGCAGGCAACAGCGGCACGGCAAGTCATCCCACGTGCACCAGTGTGTTGGTTATACTTTGCGTGTGGCTACATCACCGTTGTGTGCAAGAAATCCGCCATTTCCTGGTGGATCTCTTCACTGTAGTACAGCGCAAAATATGTATATACCTCCCTCCATCTTTTCCCCGAGTCACTTGCCTTCACTTCCCCATCATTTACTCATTATGCTCGTCTTGTTAACCTACCTCACTTTCCTCTTCTTGCTTCCTGTCTCTCTCTCTACCCATGGCCATTGTTGAGGTATCAGCTGCTCGAGCTAACATTTACAGTGCGACCATAAGAAAAAGAAAAGAAAATACCTGATTGATCCCTCCGTCATAGGAAGCGGTATAACACGAAAGTGAACCGTGTCTTCACAGGACTGTTCATTATTCATTGACTTTATGATGCTTGCTCAATGTGTGTTAGTGATTGAAAGCCATAGCACCGTTTGATGTGGTTGCGTACACCTTGACGCCTGATGGCTCAGGCCTGTATCCCGACTTCTAACGTCCATGGTCGCCGTGTTTTTGCATTACTTGTGTTGACGCCGCCGACGCGGGACACCGACGGGCAATTTTTCCCGTTTGATGAGGCATCTAGGGCTTTCGCCTTGATAAGTTACACGACGTTTTGCATTGCCTTCGTGATCGGCCCACCGATCACGGAGGCAATGCAAAGGGACCATGTCGTGTGAATACGTCATCATGTTTCATCGCGTTATGTCACGTCATGGTGATGTCATAATGAAATTACAAATTTAGGAGATCTGCGACGTCATATGGTGACGTAATCACGTGACGATTATTTTTTGCGTCACTCGTCTTGACGCCGCCGACGGTCAATCTTCCCGTTGAAGACGCATCTAAGGCTTTCGCCTTCATAAGCTACGCGACGTTTGCTGGTGGACGTACATAACGAAAGAGTCAAATGCTGCGGCTGTGTGCTGCATTTATGTTGGCAATAACATTTCTTCAGTCAAGCTTGCGTTCCCCTGACGCAAACACTGTGTGCTAAAAAGCCCAAATTTATTTGTGCCACTCTCAAACCCACGTTGGGTCTCTCCAACCCCATGTATTTTCTTGGAGCCTCATTTATTTTCGTGGGAAAGATATACCACCCTCAAGGAATTATACCCAGCCGAAAACAGACCTTTCGAAAGCAGACACCGTTTCTTGTGTTCGTCTGTTTTCAGCTGCGTATAATTCCTTGATGCATTGCACCAACTAGCCCAACAACGAGGTCTACTAGAATATACCACCCTGTTGGCGTTAGACACGACACTGCTGCCAAAATTGCTGGGGTACTCGGCAAATATTTACTATCCTGTTTTGCGGCTGCTGGTTGCTGCAGTAATTTCTATTTTATTCACCGCTATTTCAAGCTCATGTGGGTCCTAGTTCACAGCCGACGTTTGCAGAACAAGTCCGGTGAACGTTACTGTATTTTCTTTCTTTTCCTTGGCGTTGCATGCTACTATACATGCTCGGTCTCGTAGACTGCTTCTCGTTCCACCAGCAATCTCGAAGTGGTGAAGCTTTGGTCTATGACTATGTTGATGACAGAGAGCGGCAAGTTCACTGGAATGCAAAGAGCACTATAATTAAGGAGCATTAAAAAAAGGAGTCGCATTTGCTCACGTTTTGTGTGAGCACGATACGAAACGAATGCACTGAATAAAGAAACACAAGCAGCGGCATTTGCCTGCTGAGAAGACCGATCAATACGCAGTGCGAGACAACTTGTCAAATTACATTGAAACGCACACGAATTTAGACAGAAAAAAAAACGCTGAATAGTCGGGACAGCACATCACAGAGTTGCCATGCGCACCCAAGCCGTAGTTGTAACCAAATTGTTTTCGAACTGCTCTGATAGCGTCTGCGCAACAGTAGTTGATTGTGTACTCACAAGTTCTCATATTCTGCGGCCTGAAGTTCACAGCGCGGTGCCAAAACGCGCTCGTTGCAAAAGCGAAACCATCAATACGAACATACATGCAGACGCTCATACATGCAGAGGCACCATCAGTCGTCGCGAACCCGTGCGATCGCTGGCTAGAGGCTTCTTTCTGTTATGCTCCGTTTGGTTATACATGCAGCCTACTCTAATGAAATATTTCACATAGTTTGCACTCAGCGAGTGACTACCTTTCACGCAAGAAGCCGGTTCAGGGGTCTCCAACGCGGTGACCGCGTGAAGCGGGTGCTCGGTTTTCTGCAAAGAGACAGCGACTGTAGACTATCTTGTGCTTTCAGTTCGCCGAAAATGATTATTTTGACAGTAAACAGCACAGTTCCTTTCAAAAGTACTTACAGAAATGCCCTCGAGAGCTTCCGCGAGGTGGTTTTGTATAGCGCCGACAGCAAAACCTATGTGGAGCGCGCCGGCGGTATCCTACCTAGCACGCAATCGAGGCGCCTCCGATACAGGGCGACTCCGTAACTCCTCGCCGCCAATACTTCATACCCTCTATTCCCATTCAAGCAATGGAGGGGGAAAGGACACTGCGAGACCTGTAGTGGGGGCCGTGATAAATTGGGTTAGTCAAAAGGAAAGAGGTATTCCGCGCACAAAAAAAAAGAGGTGGGGGGGGGGGGGCGTTTTGCTGAATTATGGTTGACGGAAGGAAGCACCACTTCATTACGGTACGTTATGAATTCTTAACGTATACGTAAAGTTAATGAATTTCTTCTGGAAATTGAACGCGGCCACTAAACGACTGCGCGCGTAACACATTGTCAGTTTCAAGCAATCCTAGAATGTCTACAGCAAGTACACTTGCCAAGTGCCCACTACGCCTAATTTATTCCTTTTGCGAATCAGCGAAGGGCCCACTACGCGTCCGTAAGGCCACAAGCGATCCTAAGCAGCTGTTCACTTCGTGGACAGTTTTGCTGATGATGACGTAAAAATGTGTCTGAACGTTTTGCAATGGGTGGGCCTTTAAAACACCCACTCGTTGCGCAATTCACGTGTTTTCACGCCTGGCGCGATTTTACGCTTCTGCCACGTAATAATATATACGCTAAGGAGACCCCTTCCAGTAATGACATTCATATAGTGTTTTTTTCTGAAGCATTTCCAGGAAACAGCGTCGTTCTGTGGAGAAAAAAATAGCGCAGTTCTGGGAAAGAAAAAAAAATTGGGGGACGCTTAAGCTTCGCCTTTAAGAGTTGAACGCGACAGCGATATCCTGCCCCTAGTGCGCACTTCGAACACTACGAGTGTTTAACAGAATGCGCGCACTAAGGTGTGTGCCTCATGTAATGGGTAGCATGCTTTAAACCAGGTGCAATTATGCCCGAGAAACTTTTTGGAAGTTGCGACGCACCCACTACGTGGTCTTAAGGGAATACGCACAGTAATGTGTGGCTGTCTTTAATTCACCAAGTCGTTATGATATTGACATGATGTGACGCCCGATGGTAATGTATGCTTGTACCACGCAATATTACTGCGATATTACATCTCGTACTGTGACACCTGTACACAGGACGCGTATTTTTGGGAAGCATGAAAGTTACTTTCAGTGCAGCTCCAAGCAGAGGCGTGGCTGTGTGGTAGAACACCTGCTTCCCACGCAGACGGCCTGGGTTCGATTCTCGCTTTTTATTTGCAGCTTTTTCGATTTTTCGGTCACGGACAAGATGATGATTTTTCGCTCACAACCAACGGCGCCGACGCCGACGGCGGAATTTCTGCGATACGAGCTCTTTAACGCTATCGCGTTAATAGGGTGGCTTTCTGGTAGAACATCTGATTGCCACGCAGACGCCCTCGGTTCGATTCTCACTCGAAACCAAAGGTCTTTATTATTTATTTAACGCATCTTTCCTGATTTTTCGGTCATGGTCAAAATGATGATTTCACGCTCACAACCAACGACGCCGTCGCCGACGCCGACGCCGGAATTTCTGAGAAACGAGCTCTTTAACGCTTTCGCGTTAATAAGCTCCACATGCTACAAGCACTACCTGAAACACACACGCCGCACCGTAGCTGAGACTCAAGAAGCATCTATATCTACTCAGACGGTGGACGTGATAGTAGCACGACTAACACAACCCACTCAACGAGCATAGGCAACAAATACACGCACTTCCCTTACAGAGACACCTGCAATCGCTAGCGAACAAACGGATACACAAGCACACATCGGGTCAGACCTTACCACTAACGCAAAGAATAGTTAGAAAACACCACCTGAGAACGTTGTGCACGGGAGGTCAGCGCTACTCATACGCAAATTACTAACAAACTCCATGGCCTGTACAGGCAACAGTAAAACTCGTCCTTTTCTACAATCAGGTTAACGAGTACCAGCTCCACAAAGGTATAACTGAGTTTTCAAGATGTTTACGCATCCAGGAATTCTTTTTTGATAATGCAGACACAGAAGACGTAAACAGTGACTATCTGCGACCGCCAAGCACTTCAGCACCAGATACAGAACAATGCCAAGAGTTAGACCAATACTTAAAACCAGTCTCAATGGAAATTCTGAGCACGGCAAGACAGAGTCGGAAGCCGAAGACGTTAACTTATGCAGAACACGACTTCTTGAACCAACTCTTAAATACAAAGGACATTGTTATAAAATCTGCGGACAAGGTCGGTAGTATCGTAATCTGGCCTATAGAAAAACATAAAAACGAAGCTGTCACGTACTACCTTTGCAGGAATACCCACTACCAAAAATTAACCTCCGCCTCGGCTCAAGAATATGGTAATAGCATGAAACATGCGATAACAGATTTTCTAGCAAGAAAATTAGCCACACCCTCCGAGCACCGGTTCTTGGTGCCAAAAAGAAGAAAGCAGGCTGCTTCTACCATCTTCCGAAGATTCTAAGGTTTCTATCGATGAACTACTTATCGCGCAAATCTCAGGCATAGCTACAGTATCCAATAACAGTACACTTACTGAGTCGCCATCAAAATTTCTAAATCATCAATTATCCAATATATCATCCACCTCCATTGTTCGAGATAAACCCCATTTCCTTCGAATAATACATGCAATTAACAAAACACAAACACTCTCGGATCAGGCCTTTCTGGTAACATTAGACGTCTGCTCCTTCTACACGCGTATACCTATCACTGAAGGGATTGAGGCAGTCTCAAAGTCACTAAGAAAGCAAGCAAACACAGAATGCCGAAGTTTACCTCGCGTTTGTGAAATTAGTCCTGACCCCTAAATATTTTAAATTTGATTCGTCCTACTACCTATAAATTTTTGGCACTATTATGGGAACCCCTTTTGCGCCAACATACGCCAACATTTTTATGGGACAATTAGAATCAGAGCTGTTGAAATCATATCCGGTAAAGCCTTACACCTTTCTCCGCGACCCAGACGACATATTTATTAATTGGGAACTTGATATAAGCGTACTAAACGCGTTCATTGACTATTGTAACAAGTTTCACCCCAGTATTAAGCTTTGATGATCGCGGCTCAAAACATAAGTAAAGGCATTGGCTCACTTCTGTCGCGAGCGAAAGGTCCAAGTGGTAGGTGTGGCTTCAGCAGTACATGAATACTTTGAGCTGCCGGGCGCGGTCGCCCTATCGTGACAGGGATGAGCGGATGGTTCACACCTTTGTACGGGCTATGCTCTCACTGCAGCAACCGCGTTTCTCTACGACAGTATTTTGTTGCGTTAACCCTGGTCGGATGCTGAAGGATGTAGCTGCTCCTATCGCTTTGATTTGCTCCTATCGCCTTGATTACTTCACCCTCACTAGGAAACTAGTGTTTTTTGCTACTTGCAGCGCAGTATAAAGAGAGTATTGTGCTATCAGCATCTGGAGGGGCTATGTTCTTGTCAGTGCAGTTCCAACAGGCACAACCGTAAGAAGAAATACTTTTTTTTTAAGTAGGATTCTGCAACACGACTTAGGCACTAGAGATAGCCAAAAAAGAACAGCATAGCAATATGAACGTGTAAAAACTTACTGACGATTGCGATACTGCCTAATGCAAATTCTCAGCGCAGCTTCGTGTTGGGGCAACGCCAACTGTGTTTGAAGTTTTGTCTTTCCGCAAGGTATCGACTACGCCATAAATTATAAATTTTGTGAAGTACGAGAGCACCCCCTGCGCCATTATTAGTGTTTCTGAGGATGAGCGGGGTACCCGCTACACATCCGTAAGGTATTAGGTGCACTTTGTTGATGCTGCATGTGGCTGATGACGATGAAGAATTATGGCTGAGCACTGGGTGGGAAGCATTAAACCACACATTCTTTGCACAATTAGCAATGTGTGATGATTAGTTGTTATTTTACTCTTTGTACAAGCTATGTAACAGAGGTTCACGCGATTCCTTGCCCGAGATGACGCCGGTATAGGGTCTTTTTGCAAATGAGTTTCAAGCTCTAGTGACGCTCTAGACTGGTTTCCTGTGTTTAATTTGTGTTTAAGTATGCCTGATTATTAATTTTATTGCGATAGCAACTATACGCACACAATCGGCGAATTTTGGCCGTCGCCGTCATGTCCCGGATGTGTATATGTATGTATTTATATGTAAAAAAGGCACAAAGAAAAATAAAGCAGCAGAAAAAATCTGAAGCACCCCACCTGGGATTCGAACCAGCGACCCCTCATTCCCCAGCGCGCTACCTTGGACAACTGAGCCACACGCCATGAATGCGCCGGCGAAATAACGGCAAGCCCTTGATATACACCCTTTACCGCTGGTGGTACGCTGATCTCGGAGCTTGAGCATGTTTTCTATCACGCAATACTCCTACATTTGCTTTCAATTTGAAAACTGCACTTGAGACGCGCACAACAAAGTGGCCCCTTTCGGTACCCACTCGTGATGTGGAACGAAAAAAAAGAACACCGGGCACACATTGCGTGAGAAGACCCCGTGTGGCAGGAGACGAAGAGGAGTCACTGCGCGCGCCACAGTTAAAAAAATAAATATCTAGGAGCGTCTGATTCTCCATTGTCGACACTTCCAGCGCGTTGAAGATACACAAAGATGTAACAACTGTGACAGTTATTAGTTTACGCTTGTCCTGTGCTAGTACACTTTACCAATGTATACCTGTGCGTTCTTTTCCGGCATCCTTCTTTGTGCTTCAACGGCGTGCTGCAAGTATCGAGCTGCACGTCATTCTTTCTGTGACATTCTAATTTCTTTCTGTCGCATTGATTGATTTGCCCTTGCCGCGAAGCTGTGGCTTTTTTATAATATGGCTCCAAGTGCAACAGTTTCTTTCCCGGTAATAACGAAGTGAAAACCAGCATGGCTCTGTCCCGACAGTTCCGCCAGACGGCACCGCCGGCAATGGCGCCGTCTAGCCCCGTGCTGGACGCGACAGGTAGGCAGAATGCTGCTGGTCTCTTTTCATTTTGTTAAAAATGGCGTCTGTCTCCACGTTAAATGTCGCCACTATAAACGTTAGAGGATTGGCAGGGAAGAGAGAACAAAGCCAGCTTTACCGACTTCTAACGGAACGCGACATTGACGTCCTTGCAGTTCAGGAGACGAAAGTTGACGGTGAAGAAGAGACCGGCAGCATGGTGCGACGTTTCGCGCCTAGATTTTATGTTGTCGTTAGTCATGCGGTGGGCACATCGGCTGGCTGCATACTTTTTGTCAAGAAGTTGCCTGGGCTTCAGGTGAATGCTCATTTTTCGTGTGCGGCTGGCCGGTGTGCTGCTCTTGACTTTTCACTGAACAACGCTGATTGGCGTATTGTGTGTATATACGCGCCCAACAAGGTCGAGGCAAGGGCCCTCTTCTTTCTCGGATTAGAAGAACGACTCGCTGATGGCAGGAATTTAATAGTGCTGGGTGACTTCAACTGTGTACTCAGCGCGCAAGACAAAACAAGCGCTCGTAATTTTAGAGACAAAAGCACCGATATCCTGACACGCATTGTGGGAAAGTGGAACCTTGAGGATGTTGGAGAAAGTCTCCAAAGTACAAGTGCAATGAAGTACACTCGCTTTGAAGGCTCTAGTCACGCAAGACTTGATCGTATTTATATTTCTCTCGACATCCTTCCGGAATGTAGGAGTTACGAAGTCGTCCTCATTTCATTTTCAGATCATTGCTTAGTCCAGTGCTCTATTGGTAGGTCAAGGGTAAATAACTCATTCTCCTGGGAACTATGGAAATTTAATAGTAAACTTCTGCAAGATGAAGAATTTAATTTATCCGTAATGGACGAAATCGCAAAATTAGGCCCCGGAAAAAACCTTTATATTTGGCAGCAATGGGAATTATGCAAGGAATCTTTAAATTTAAAAGCAATCGAAAGGGCTACATGTATTCGGCATGCCGAGAAAAAGAAGGAGGCTGAGTTGAAAGCGCTCCTTGATAAGTTACTAAAGCAGGAGTGCCGAGCCCCCGGAAAATGGGTCGAAGACATAAGAAAAGTTAAACAGACGGTAGAGCAACTAGACGAACAGCGTTATCGGGGCGCGCTTGTGAGGGCAAGGGCCGAGGATACAGCTGCCGGTGAAATGCCAACGAAACGTGCGTTGTCCATGGAAAAAGCACGAGCCGAGAAAAATCACATTATCGAAATAGAATGGCGTGGTACCGTATCGACTGATATGGACGGCATCAAAATAGCTTTTTTGGAGCATTATCAGGCGCTATTCGGATTGCATACTGTAGACATTGCAAAATTCAAGAACGAGTTTCTACCAGTTTTACCCCGCCTGGACGAGGAAAGAAAAGAAAGTTTGCAACGGGCAATAACTGTTGCTGAAATTGAAGTACACTGCAAACCGTTTCACACCCTTATAGGTGTATTTGCGATAAAACACCTATCGTACACCCTTTTTTTCTGTCAATATTATCCGAAAGGGTGTAATGTCTTCTTTGCACACCCTTCGCACACCCTTGTTTCATTTTTGGGTGTACAATGGGTGTATGTTCTGTTAAACACCCATGGGTGTTCTTTGGATTTTACACCTATGGGTCAATTCACGCAGTGAATTGACCCGTAGGTGTAAACAGGTATCGTTGTACTGCTGAATGCAATTAACTGAGACATTGAACATCACGGGCAACGCCTCCTGAAACCACGGGTCACCACCCTGTTCGACAGAGCGTCTTGGCACAGGATACTGTTTCACGAGGCACCTGAGTGTGAAGCTACCTGCTCGTGAATCAGTAATGGTTCACCTTGGTCTGCTAAGCTTGCCACTCAATTTTCATTCTTTTAGTTGTGCATCACAAGTCTGCTGTAATTGCAAAGACGCATGTATTTCGCCTACTTTATTAGGCAAGTGGTAGTGAAAATAAAATATAGCATTGTCGTGCCTGAGGTTCTGAATGCAGTGAGTCAACTGATGTTACTTATTTTGAGCTCACATATATTTAAGCCTTTACATCCAGATTTATTTTTGAGAAATCATTTCCAAAATAATTTCATTTATTGCTTGATTGGATTGACACGTTGAATGAATGCCCGAAATACATTCGGAATAATATATGTATTTGTTTAGCATTCATAAACATTTGTTCAGTTTAGAGACAGTTGGCTTCACTGCTCTGTGATCATCGCAAACACCTCTCCTAACGCTTAATCTATAGCATACATATACAGTGAAATCTCGTTGACACGATTCTGCATAATACGTTTTTTAGCCTAATGCGTTTTCGTTTTTATTTCCTGCCAGCATCCCTTGAAAATAATGCATTTTCATGAGTTTAATACCATCACATTTTTGCCAAAACTGGATAATACGACCGCGAAAGTGGATCTTGACCGATATATCGAGAAATCCTGCGTTTATTCTTCGCTATGACAGCTCGCACCGCGTTCCAACAAGCCACGATCTGCGCGTAGCAGAGCCGCTGAGACCACAGCAGCACCAGTTTAGCGGCGAAAAGATCGCTGCTAGGCGATCTTTTCTTTGAGATTATATATTTCATATATATTGCCGCTTTGTGAGGGCCTCCCCTCCAGTGAAGGGAGACTTTAAGCCCTGCTTGTAGTCAAGCAGCCCTTACTGTGTCGTCGCAATGCTTACTGCGATTCGAATACGCTGTGTAAAGCATAACAAAACATAACACTGCCGCAGAAAGAAAGCTGCGCCCACGCGACCCAACAACGGCCAGGGCGTCACCTCCTCTGCCGGCGCAGCCGCCGCGCGTGCGCAGCGCGCGGAACAGCTCTATCACCACGTGACCTAAGCAACGCGCTCAGACACGCCGCCGGACTCCATCGTTTTCTGCGTGTGTTGTGCATCGCCTCCCGATCGGTCGAGTTTTGCAATCGGTGTGTTTCGGTTGTTTGAAGTGTGCGTGCGCTGTGTGCTCGTCCTTTACCTTCTGCCAGTGCTGCTTATTACGAAGATGCACTATACTCAAAGGGAGACCTGCAGCTTCATATCGTGGAGCACTCGAACTGAAACGGTATGTACCACTATCACGTTGCTACGGCCAGCGCTTTGTTAACTCCGAGAGCGCGATCTAATGCCGTTAACTAAGCTTTTCTTAACTGGTTGACGATCGGTGAGCATTTGTTAACGTAGCGAGCATATGTGAGTGTATTGTTTCATCGGGATGAAGGCAATGTTGTGTGACATTAGGCGCGGGCAAGCTTTGCTTTGTTTGGTGTTGAAAGCTGTGTGCGCATGCGCGGCTGTGATTCGGTGGGGGATTTGAACGCAGTTGTGGCGGTGCCCTCCTGTCGGCGGTGGTGTTGGAAGGGGGCCCCGCTCTCGATGAACCACTATTTTGATTTAAGAATAGTTGGGTTGTGACGGCGCCTGTTACCTCTAAGCGTCAAGCGTGTCTAAGGCGCGTATGCTTCGGCCTGTTGGTAATTCAAGTGCATTTTTTCCGCACAAGAAAAAAAAAAAACAGGACAGAAAACAACGACGTGGTGTCCGCGTCGTTCTTTTCCGTCCGTGTTCGTTTTGTTCGCTAAAACTACCGTGATGCTCGGGTTGATGCGTGTGGGTCATTTTAACGCAGCATGTTGCTTCGTTTTAGGTACGCCGCGCGAAGCTCGCCTAAGTGCAAATACATTCCGTTTCGTTAAATTCGTACCGACGTTTTAATTCATCCGTAACATAGGTTTCCTGAAATGCCGGCACCCGTGCACGGGGAGCCGTTCGTTAAACTTGACTTGTGTTCGAATGAATTTTTCATGTCTGTGTGTGGCCGAATCGCCTTAACTACCTGAACTGTGCAAGCGCTAGTTCGAGCATCAGTGTGCACTTAGACGTGCGCAGGGTTCCTCATCAGGGGGGAGGGAAGTAGTCAAAGTAGGGGGCAGACTTTGCGCCCCCCCCCCCTCTGTCTGAATTGACTAGGGGGTGCGCCCCCCCCCCTTCGTGCGTACGCCTGAGTGCCCGCGTTCGAGCACAATTTATTTTATTCTATTTGTTTCCATTATGTCTAGCTTTCATTATTTTTTTGTGGTTATTAAGAGTTATTTATATGCGCCTCGCCTCGCTTTGGCGTTGTAACTTCGCTAAACACTTTTACATGTACTAACATTTAAAAACGCAGCTTGTACGACCACCTCCAATGATATTATTTGGTAAAAGACAAGCCTAATGATTTATAAGACATTTGATTATGAGATTTATAAGACATTCAAGGCTGCAACTTGCAGCCTTGAAGAGAAGTCCTTGTGCAGAGTTTTGTTTTATATGCTTTTTATCGCTGTGCAGGAATCCTTCATGCCACTAAAGAATGCTCCTTTTTCTTTAAAAATGCGGATGATATTTGTCAAATAGTACTTTCTCTTTCCCAAACAAGCTAATTGCACGTAGAAAAGCTGTTAATTCTCTCCAGTTCCATATGGGCCATGTTATGAGCTTCATTTTTGGATGGTACTATCGTGAACAATATGAGCTCGAACACGCGAGCGCGTGGCGAACAGCCTTGAACCTTACGTCGGCTGATTCGCAGCGGCTAGAGTCACTGTATATGCTACCTTTAGGTAGCAGAGTTGCGCATAGGTCCGGCTAGCAACCAACGCTATGCGGTGAAGTCGCACTCCGTTTGTGCAGGCGACATGCCTACCGTGTCGGCGATTAACATGTCTCGAGTGTCGAAGATCGGCGATAAACATTGGCTGTCGATGAATAGTGTTAATTCATTTCGCTGCAGCGGCGGCGTCGAGAAATACAAAAATTGGCCCGAGCGCCAGCTTCTCCGCAATGCGTGGTTGCTAGCGGCGTTTGGAAGACAGATGCGCAACTCTGCTACCTACAGGTAGCATATACAGTAACTCTAGCAGCGGCGGCTGTCGGAAACGAAGCGGAAAGGGCGCCGCGCTTCCACTAGCTGTTGACCCTCCCGCTTCGATATTGTTGATGCGAAACGGCATCTTAGAGAGTGTCAGTGGCCGCTAGCGGTGATATGAATTCCCATCAACGCGAACAGCCACATCAGACTAGGTAGCTGCTGAGATATCGGCTGTGACGTAGCCTGCCACGATGCGCAGGCCATGCTTGCGCATCGGTATCTCGGTGGTGTCGGCTGAGGATTTTGCTGCGCCTCATTTATTTATTTTGTTATCATTGCTAGCGGTCATTGGCACGCAATCAGCCGACATCTCGCAGCAACGCTAGCGAGGCGGGAGTACCAACAGTCAGCGGAACAGCGCCCCCCCCCCCCTCTCCCCTCCAGTTTCGGCAGCGCCATCCACGTATCAGCCTATCTCAGTTTTAAGGCTGTTTTCCACGTGCTGTCATGTTCGAGCTCATATTACTCACGATAGTACACGGTACAGAAACTGTTATTTACTGAAACAAATAATTGAAGTCTGCGTAGCGCTTTCCAGACAATGATCTTTTTATTTTTTATCATGCAGGGAGCGAGCGTTCCAATAACACCTTGCATTGTGTACGATGGCCGCGATCTTCCCTATGCAAGCAAGCTTTTCCTCCATGTGGACAAAGAACTGCTCTTCAGTGGGTCCAATGCCGAAGAATGAGTAGCTGCACTCATGGCAGCGCATTGGCTGTTAAATATCGACTGCCATCACAAGGCGTTCAACGTTCTCGTCGCTGTTGAATGGCTCCTTCTTGGCCAGTGGGTAATGACTCCGAGGACACAAGTAGTAAAGCTCCTGAACATTTTCAAGAAAGCCTAGAAAATAGGCCTTAGCTTCTGCTTAAAGTATGTCGCCACCTGTGATTAACTCGAGCTTAAGCCATAAAGTTATATTTTCATATGGTAACGAGTAGTTATTTGTTTTACATTATACAGAAACGAATACTATGGCGGTACTAGTATTTCATTTCAATTTCTTGCTCATTTTCTTGTGACATTTTAATACAAGCCATATTGTCTCTGCCGATTTCAACATGTTCTCACAGGTCATTCCACTTTGTGGGTTATTGGCTTAGTTTTTATATTCAAGGGAGTTTGTGACTTTTTTGCAGTAGTTTTAATAATTGAGATCTTTTGCTATTGAAACTTTTGCTTAACAAAACTGCCAGTACTTGTCAGTGAAATCATTGCATCGAATATTGTTTCAAAATTTATTTTTGAGCTATATGACAAGCTTTAAGTTTTGTCGATATTTTTAAAGGAAATAAATACTCGTTTTATTCAATTACCAATGATTCTGTTGTCTTTGCTTGGAAAGGGATAATCGTTAAATTTCTCTGAACATGCCCGTGTAAAATTTGATTGAACTGTTGTTATGTAGGTAATGCTTCTGCAGGGCTGTCGTGGTCATAACGTCTCTATTCCCATGCATTTCCTGCATATTACCGCATTCAGCATGCGCTGCAACGTGCGCGTCATGGCCCGATTGCTCACTTTTTTGTGTTGGAGCCACAATCCATTGCTTTTGAGAAAGTGGGAAAGATTTCATAATTCCAGCAATGTGCACACTTTTCTACTTCACTCATGTACTTTCCCAGAAAAGAGATAATATGGAGGCCTGCTGTGGAAAACGACATTCTGAGTCCTTAAAATGTTGCGTGAGTTGTCACGGAGCATTGATACCCTGCTCGTGTATCAGCTACAGCTGTGTGATGACAGTGTTTACCCTACTAAGAAAGTCGACAACAGGCACAATGGCGTGGGCACTGCTGGAATTTTGAAACTTTATCAATCCACTTTCTCATCAAGGAATTGCACATTTCTGAACTATCTCTTTAACAGGAGAACGACCAGACCGTACCTTGTGTGTTCCTGTTACACTGATGTTATGCAGCCCATTTAAGACGATGGCACCTTATTTTATCAACTGCATAAGTGCAGGTATAAGAAGTGGCACCAATATTTCCCTTTTTAGGAAGGGCAACTACAGCGGGAAAATTCATTCTGGGGTGCGCCCGAAGGGACCAGGTGTCTGTAGTGCCCCAAGGGGGCTGACAGGGAAGAAGGTTCATTTGTGCTTCTCCCTGTAACTGCTACCTTTTCGAGGGCGGTTTCATCTATTACACCCCACTCGCACGGGTGTAGCTTGTTCTAAGACCCATACTGCATCATACGCCTGTGTTACAATGAAGCATGTTAAATTGAATTCCTCATTATGAAGTGGAAATAACGCCCTTGCTTCATATTTTGACACAAACGCCTTGGTCATTTGTGCTCCATGTCATTTGTGCTCCTTGTTTGGCGGCATACGCGATGCCGCTCCGCACACTCGAGAAAGGTCATTGAATACCGTAGAATTTGTCTCGGATGTACGAGCTTTGTGTTTATAAAAGCTTGGCTTTATTTTGTACTATTGGATAACTGTGTGAACATCTTGCGATGTGTGTCAACACATTTTAGGTAATGACTTTGTATTCAGTCACGATTGCACTGTATATGTAAGGGCCATATATGCCGTGCTTCATATGCACCATAAAATCAGTGCTGCTGCCAGCATTTTCCTTCTGTGGCAGGAGCCACTATAATAGGTCATGCGCCCTTGAAAGGACTGGCTAAAGGGTAAGCTTTCTAGCGTTTCAATGGGAGCCAACTGGGAGGGGGGAACCATTCGAATTATGGAAATTTTTGCCTGGGTGTTTGGGTGTGATTGTGCATAAGCAACCTGACGCCCTTTTTCTCGTTTGGGTGTAATGTGCTTTTACACCCTACACCCTTTTCTTCATTTGGGTGTAATATGCTTTTACACCCAACCACACCCATTGGGTGAAAGTTTGAAATTACACCCATTGTATAGGTGTAATCCTGCTTGGTACACCTATTTTTTGGGGTGTAGGGGTGTGAGTTATAGACACCAAGTTACACCCATACGGGTGTAAAGTGGTTTACAGTGTAGCAATAGAGAAGCTAAACCCTGGAAAATCGCCCGGGCCAGACGGATTCACCGCTGCCTTTTATAAACAGTTTAAGAACGAAATAAGCCCTATCCTCGCAATGAGGCGTACAAATTAAACACATTGCCGCCGTCATACAGGTCATCCTATACAGTACTTATACCAAAGACTGACGACACAGATAAGTTAAGATCCGTTTCTGGGTACAGGTCAATAGCTCTTTCTAGCGTTGAGTATAAGATATACATGAAGGTCCTAGCTCGAAGACTTCAGACTGCGATTAAAGACATCGTCGGGCCTCATCAAACTTGCGGCATCAAAGGACGGTCTATTCTTGTCAACATCCACAAGGCACGCAGCATACTCGAATGGTGTGATTATTTAGATGAACGAGCTGCCATCCTTCACATTGACCTCGAAAAGGCCTTTGGTTGTGTAGATCATAGAATTTTGTTTTCTGTCTTAAATCATGTCAACCTCGGTTCTGTTATCTGCGAGGGAGTGACCCTGGCGTACCGAAACTGCGCGACGAGGTTGATTGTCAATAAGAGTCTGGGGGCCCCCATTAGTCTGCAACGGTCGGTACGGCAGGATTGCCCCCTATGTCCTCTGTTATTTTGTATGTACATTGAAACTCTGTGTAGGAAAATTATTAATAACAATAGCATCCTTGGTTTCCAATTACAAGCAGCTAAAGTAAAGCTGCTAGCCTATGCAGACGACGTAGCGATTTTCACAGGAGATCAGCGTAGTATAGCTAAGGGAGTCGAAATTCTTCGGAATTTCAGTCAAGGTACAGGTAGTGGCGTGGAAGTGGTCAAAGTGCCTTGGGCTCTGGCATGGATCGTGGCCGGCGAAGCCAGACCACTTCGCTAACGTGCCCTGGGTGACAACTCCGGGCAAGTACTTGGGCGTCCCGCTCGACTGCTATCGCGACAGTGATCAATATTGGAAAGGGCAGGCCAAAAATATGCATGAAAAAACGAAGGATTGGAAAGGTGCCGCCTTATCGATATTTGCCAGAGCCACCACTTGCAACCTTTTTTTTATTAGCAGGCCCTGGTACGTAATGCAGGTACTGCATTGATCACGTGCAAATGTGCAGAAGTTTCACAGAATATTCGTTATATTTGTCTGGGCTTCTGAGTGGGAACGCTGCAGTCGTACCAACTTGTTTCGTCGAGTAAAGGATGGAGGGCGGAGAGTAGGTCACCTGTTCTTACGGCAGATTGTGAGCCGGTTTTTGTTTTTTAGGGATGTTACCGACCCGTTCCTCCGCACCATATGTCAATTACGGTTAAGCACATTCCTCCCCGAGTATGTCGTGTCAACGGAAGAGTGTGCTGGATGAATCGGTGCTTACTTTAAAGAAATAGTGACCAGTGTAAAATTTCTTACCGTACATTTTTCAGCAGAGTATCTTTCACATGTGAAGAGAAAAGAGCTTTATTTTGCTTTGTGTGAGATGGTTTTCCCATTGCCTTTGTACAGATCATTGTACAGTGGAGGCCCAGGTAGAAACGTTTTAAAAAGAGTAAAAAAAATGCATGTGCAGCCTGGAACAAAAACCTTTTTCTTTAAAGTACATTCAGCCACGTTGCCAGTTAAAGCTTTTTTGAAAAAGAAGGGTTGCTTTTTACCGTGGGGCACTCAATGTTTAATTTGTAAATGTCCAGAAACAATTGATCATGTTTTTTTACATTGTTGGGAAGGGGTTTATTTTTGGGATGTTTTGCAGAGATCTGTCAGGAAAGAATTTCCTCTGGACCCGTCTGGAATCCGGTTTTGAGCGTAGAAAATGAAGATGGCGTTCCTTTCGACGCAATTATGCTCCTGGGCCTCCACTCCTTGTGGAGATCACGTATGGCAGTTTACAATTTCGATAAGGATACGCGGCCTGCGCGAGCATATTTCAGGGAAAGTATGCATTGGCTTTTGGAAATACATAGGGCGTCACCAGAAGCACCCGAGTGGCTCTCAAGAGTACAGCCGCTCGTGACCTTACGCGAATTTTCATCTGACGATACCAGCATGATGCTGGTTGACTGCAGAGTCACCGCTTGTACAGTGTACTTTGGGTGACTTTATAGCAACTGGTGTTTATGTCCTGTTTTTCGTACCAAAGCCAGGTAATCAAAAAAAAAACAGCATGTCTCTCTGGTAGAATAATCGATTGCCACGCAGAGGGCCCGGGTTCAAATCCTAATTGATCCCGGGTATTTTTTTTCATGTCTCCCGGTTACTTTTTCTTGGCTATCTGTTACGCCACCAACGGCGACGGCCACGCCGCTCAAAGCAGGAAGGGGTGGCTAAGAGCTGCGCTGTAAAACATTTATTTTGTTAAGCTGTTTATTGGAGGTGTTCATTGGAGCTGTTTATTAAGCTGTTTATACGTATACCCGTATACAAGTAGAACATGTCTAATGCTACCAGACTCGCCTGACCCGAGGGTGTTTGTGTTTTGTTAATTGAATCTATTATTCGAAGGAAATGAGGTTTATCTTGAACAAAGGACGGTAGGGTAGATGGTGTATTGCATCAATGAGGATTTAGAAATTTTGATAGCGACTCAGTAGGTGCACTGTTGTTGGATACTGTAAGTCTGCCGGGGATTCGCGCGATAATAGTTCATCTATGAAAACCTTATGAGTCTTCGGAAGAAGCTAGAAGCGGCCTGCTTGCTTCATTTTTAGGCATCAAGAATCGGTGCTCGGAGGGTGTGATTATTTCCCTGGCTGGAAAATCTCTTATCGCATGTTTTATGCAATTACCATCTTCTTAAGCGGGTAGGAAGTAAATTTTCGGTGGTGGGTATTGCTGCTGAGGTACCTGAAAGCTTCGTTTTTACATTTTTCTATAGGCCAGATTACGATACTTCGAACCTTGTCCGCAGATTTTATAACAATGTCCTTTCTATTTGATAGTTGTTTCAAGACGTCGTGTTCTCCCTAAGTAAAGGCATTGAGCTTTCCACTCTCTCTAGTTTTGCTCAGAATTTCTCTTGAGACTGGTTTTAAGTATTGGTCTAACTCTTGGTATTGTTCTGTATTTGGAGTTCAAGTGCTTCGCAGTCGCAGATAGTCACTGTTTCCGTCTTCTGTGTCTGCATTATCAAAAAAGCTTTGCTTGATGCGTAAAGGTTTTGAAAACTCAGCTATATCTTTGTGGAGATCGTACTCATTTACTGCATTGTTTGTGGGGCAAAATGTAAGGCCGCGCATGAGCAGACCTATATCGACTGGACTAAAGCTTTGTGATATGCCTACCGCTTCACTACTGCGTTCTGGGTGTTGTACTGGGGCAGCGCCTCCTCTGGCTGGGGTGGCGGAGCTTCCTGCCGTGTTCTTAGAATTATTCAATGCAGTGTTCGTTGCATGATTTTCGCTGTACTTTTCTTTAATAATAATAATATCTGTGCTTTAACGTCCCTAATCCACGATATGATTATAAGGGACGCCGTAGTGGAGGGCTCCGAGAATTTCGACCACCTGGGGTTCTTTAACCTGCAGCTAGATCTAAGTACACGAGCGTCAAACATGTTCGCCTCCATCGAAAACGCAGCCGCCGCGGCCTGGATATGCGCTTTACCTTGATCACCAATCTATCGTCTCTACGTTCTACTTATTGGCCACGTTCTAAAATATCCTCTCCAAATGGCTTATAGCTATTAAGTTGGTTGGCTATGAAAGTCACCTAATTTCCTCAATGTGTTTCTTTAAATACCCATTAATGACAGTGATGCCCTTTCTTAAACACTGTTCCATTTCGCTGATGAGTTAGACGGTAGGGTACCGAGAGCACATCTGAGTTTAATTTTAAGACCTCTCGGAATTTTCATTTCTTTAATGTAGATAGAGTATTTCTTCAAATGCGTTATGTAGTTTGTTTTGTGGCGAGTTTATCAGATTAAGGAAAACAACAAATTTTACTGTTATCTGTTCTGTCCTTGGCGTTTTAGAAATTTGTGTTTCAGTCGGGCAGACCTCCGGGGTACAACGTTTTCAGTTCATGTTTTCTTACTCTTTGTGTTAATGGTGAGGTCTAACCAGATGTCTGCTTGTGATTGCGATTGTTTGCTGGCGTTCGCAGGTGTCTCTGTAAATGAAGTGCGTGTATTTCTTGCATCTGCTTGTTGTGTGGGTTCTGTTATTGGTGCCGCTATCACGTCCACCGTCTCAGTAGATATAGATGCTTCTTGTGTCTTAACTACGGTGAGGCTTGTGTTGCAGCTAGTGCTTGTAGCATGTGGAGCGTATTGTTCTGGTACGTGAGAAGCTCCTTTACATTGTGTTATGAACTGCGTCTGTTTAAATTCATTCCCGATTCGGTACTTGATATTCCTGCAAATTACGTCGACGCCCAAAAAGTTAGGGTGTTGTCCGTCTCGAGCGAGCAGAACGTCAGGGTCCTGGTGAATGTCCGCTTGGCCATGCTCAATGTCCAGAACAAATTCGATGATTTACGTTTAGGTTAGGAATTTCTCACTTACCATTGTCAGGTGGTGCTTTCTTCTGACAACCATAATTCAGCGAGACAGCTACCCTCATCCCACCCCGACTCCCTTTTGTTTTGTTCGCGGAATACCTTTCTTTTGACTGACCCAACTCATCACTGCGGCCTCTCCCCCACCCCCACCCCCGCTTTCGAAGTTGCGCTCTACACCTCCATTGTTTGAATTGGAGGAGAGGGCACGAAGCATATATACACATGCGCCAAGAAAAACCGAGTCCGCTTGTGGAAACGTCGGCTCCCGAATTTTTTATTAATGCCATGCAGAACACTATGGTTCGATTGCAGCCCGAGCCGTAATTTTGAACTAAGTTCACTGAGTTTTCATGGGTTTTCGTTCGTCATGCCGCGTTTCACAAGCCCAGCGTCCGATAATACACTTAGGACTTCCGCCATAAAATAAATTCTAGTATCCATTTATAATGTGCATGTAAGTTCATTCTATCTTTTTTGGGCATAACTCTAAAAAATCGAAAGTCCAATTTTCACCAGAGTTGCTGCATCCCTTATTGTCGTTCTAAATACGCAACAATTTGGCAACAATAGCCAAATAAACATTCATTCGGAAAAGTGGAAGTTTTATTAAAAAATTTTTAACGTTCACCTACTGTTTCGGATTTACGCTTGTATATGTAATAACGTGGCGTCTTGCTGCAATACAAGGGGACTCCCTCTTCCTCTGCAAGCGAATATAAAACAATTGCAGCAGGGGCTAAGCCAGGGGGGAGCGTTGGGGGGCCTCAACCCCCCCCCCCCCGATATTTTTTCAGTTTTGCTTGCGTATATATATACACGTGCACATACAAACGCACGCACGAACATACATAAAGTATAGTTGAACCTCCCCCCTCCCCGAAAAACATTTCTAGCTACGCCCCTGAATTGCAGGTACTTGCACAGCAAGGCTACCTCCTGCACTTGACACATTATTTAGGTCTGCAAAATAAGTACACGTACACTCCTAAATTGTGCACGGCCCCTCCTTCGGCATGCCGCAATCTCAGTGAGAGACCACGCAAGCGCCTATAAATAACACACCGATGAGACAAAATGCTGTCATTTATTTCATATAGATATAAAATGAAGTTAAAAATTACAAAAACAAAAGTTCTGCCACGACATTAAGATTATCGTATAATACATGAAAAAAATTGCAGGCGCGTTGGTGATGCGCGGCGGTAGCACCAGCACACCAAGGCCACTCTTCTCCAAGACGAAGGAGGCCTCAGCAGTGTCCAAAACGCTACAACAGTGCGAGATTACGGAGACGCATCGTCGGGGTCTCGGAGTCGCTGAGGGAGTCGGCCCCTGCAACCAGTGTGGCCTCCATGCAACGGCTCGTAGAAGGCGTCTTGAGGAGCATGTAGTCCATAGCGACATACATGGAAGACGATGCTCGGCTCAGGACCTGGTGGACGCAGAGACGGCCGACGGGGTGGCTTGAACGACGTCACCTCCCAATGACTGCGCTCACCAAATACGTGTCTGTCGCCGTCGCCGCTGTTATCGCAGAGGTGTAACTTCCTGAAGACATCCGACACGACGCTGGCCCACCCACTCGCACGTCCTCCGGCTGGTCGTGGCTCTGCCTGCAGCGTCAGCAAGCCCTGTTGGCTTGTACAGCACTGTTGAGCTCCTTTCCTTTGCAGACGTTTACGCGGCCTAGAGGAGCGAGCAAACGGCGCCACTGGTCCACCTCTCACGTCGAGACGAAACAGGAGGAGTATTCGCCTGGAGTCGCCGTACCGAACAGCGTATGAAACTGAGGGCCTGTTGGCGTGCCTTGCGTACAGACTCCCTCCCTTCATAGCTCACGGACTAGTGCTCAAGACGTCTGAAACTCACCGGAAAATTGCTTCTTGCAAGACGTTGTCGCCGCCTATCTCAGTTGTTGAGCGGTAGAAGCGTAGTGTAGTGTAGTGTAGTGTAGTGTAGTGTAGTTCCTATAACTTTGGCACACACCCACGCTGGGGGATTGGCCAAGAACCGGATAGTTTTTAAAATATAATTGTTAAAGTAAAGCGTAGGTTTTTTCTATTTAAGAGGAAAGAAGTAAAATGAAAAAAAAAAGTTAAGAATAGAAATAGAAAATCATATAAACAATGAAGCGGAGAATTTGAATAAAAAAGAATAAAGAAATTTTTAAAAGTAGGAGAACAAGAGGAAAGATTCATTCTATAGCCTAAATCTCTGTGAACCTTTAATAAACTCCTGCAGGGCATCGGCAATCTTCCCGTCACTGTATCCAAGGGACAAAGCCCCGAATGAAAGTACATTTGGTGCACTTAACTCCAATCTAAGGAGTCGGAATACGGTACCTAAAGTCAATTTGCGCAAGGAAGAGTATCTGTTACAGTGAATCAGATAATGTTCTGTTGACTAATGTACTCCGCAAAAAGAACAATTAGGGGAAGCTGCCAGACCAGCTCTGTGTAAATAAAAATTTAGGTATGGGGTCTGACAGCGTAGTCTAGTGATTGCGACTTCAATTGCTCTTGTTTGACATATTTTACTATTTCAATAATGATTCAAATGCTGCAACTCTAATGTGTTCGTTATTGACGGTGCATAAAATTCATCTAACAACAGTTTCCTCCTTAATCTCGCACGTATAATGAATGTTGATGTCGGTAATGCCTGAATAACCTTCCAGGCACGCGCTGTGGTTCCGTCGTCATCGTCTTCTGGATCTGACATGTCGGAGAAGCAGAAGAAAATGTTTTTTTTTTTTAAGTTTGCAGGTGTACACGGAGCATTTTATAATAAAAGTGGCTGTCAGTCGCATTCTCATGCTTTGTTATTCCTTCGAGTAGGCGATGGCTCCAGTTTCATTCAGTATAGGTAGATTTACCAGCGCAAAAAGACAGGACATTTAGGAAGGACACACACACATAGCGCTGCACTCACAACTGATTTATTACTTCGAACGCAGGGCCTTTTTGTAGGCACGCGTCGAAGCAACAGAAAGATAACATCGAGAAAAGAAACGGTGGGAACCACGTGACACTGCTTGCCGAAAAGACAATCTACCGACGGTAACCGCGCAGTCGAAAAATTGTTACGCTACAAAGTACGCCCCCGATATGAAAGAAGTGACACTATAATTGATCTTAAAACCAACCGGCAAGCCAGAAAAGCCAAGGCAGCAGGCCTTCCATTTCCCTCTCAAATAAGGAAGTCAGGTACCTACGGCGCTTACCTTTTTAATAGTTTTTACCCTGTCCTTTACACAATAGTTTTTACCATGTGCTCTACACATTTCTTATATTTCATTTTAGTTTTTAATGTTTTATAATTTTTTTATCTTTCTTGTTGGCTGCCCTTGGCTTTTCTGGCTTGCCGGTTGGTTTTAAGATCAATTATAGTGTCACTTCTTCATATCGGGGGCGTACTTTGTAGCGTAACAATTTTTCGACTGCGCTGTTACCGTCGGTAGATTGTCTTTTCGGCAAGCAGGTGTCACGTGGTTCCCACCGTTTCTTTTCTCGATGTTATCTTTCTGTTGCTTCGACGCGTGCCTACAAAAAGGCCCTGCGTTCGAAGTAATAAATCAGTTGTGAGTGCAGCGCTATGTGTGTGTGTCCTTCCTAAATGTCCTGTCTTTTTGCGCTGGTAAATCTATCTTGATCATGAACCAACTCGCCCAAGCAGCCGTTTTAGCAGTATAGGTAGTCTGCGTACGAACATTGAGTAAGCGTCTAATATACACACTTGAGCGAGCCTGTACATGGGCTGTTATGACTTCTTAACGAATAATGCGCAACATCTCAGTCATAATAAAAAAAACAGTTCAAACATTTATTTAACTCTAAAGGTAAACGCTGCCATTGCGACAGATGCCTTACCAGGCAAACAATACGTATTTATACTTATCAATATCTAGGAATCCTAACCTATTCCCAGAGGCTTTTAGATCGTTTCGTGTATGTCGTCTTCACCTCGTCCCACCTAATGGGGTCCCTAAACCTCGTCCGATAATTTTTTAACATTGCAAGTAAACGCGCATCGCGTTCAGAATGCCGCCACGACCAGCAATACCAAACGCGGCAGCGCTACTAGCCGCGGGCGCCGCACAATGCCAAGAAACAATCCCTCCTCGTCCTCGTGCCTTTCGGCATTCCTCATTCCGTTAGGTGTAGGTGTAGGGGACCATCTGACCAGTCAATCAACACAGCACAAAAACGAGCTACTGACGACGTTACCGCCGCCGCCTATTTGCACACTGATCCGTCGCATCTGCTGTACGTTTTTTTTTGACATGACGGCGACTGGACGAAGCGTTTGACAGCAGTGTGAATGATGCCCAAGTTGGAGCGACGCTGTACGCAGAAACGCCAGTGTGCTCGACTGGCCAGGTGCGCACGTCATTCGAGCCGAATCGAACAGAGCTTAAAGGGCCCTTAAACCACCAGTGTCGAAATTTAGTTGTGGTGTTGTGGTTGTGCACACGCAGCTGTAAGAATTTTCCGAAACGGTGCCAAAATAGCGGAATTGCACGCGTTTGATGTTTCGCTCTTTCCTTCGCTCGTCGGCTCGTATCTCCTCCTGACCGTGTGTTCCTGCCACGGTGTAAGAATATTCAGGTGTTGACACTGCGCGCGCCTAAGCGGCCAGAAAATGTTCGGTCGTCGGTCCGTTGAGCGGTGCGCCATCTATTGGCTTGAGGCGGAGAGCGCCCGCGAGTAGCCGAATCACGGTGGTGCTGCGTCATTGCCGCCGCTCTCGCCGTTCCCTCTCCTGTTGCTCTCTCGATTTCGCCCCTCGACGCCGCTTGGTGGATGCACATTATCCATCAAAATGGCACAGAAAAATGCACGTTATCAGCAGCATGCGCGTTGCTATGGAGACGACTGCCCCGCTTTTCGTAGCGCCCTCTGCAAGTCATCTGATAAGAACCCGAACATTACCTGGACGCGCGCGGATTGCGGTTTCCCATGCGTTGGGGGAAAGAGTGTCATCACCTGAGTATATTCTTACACCGTGGTTCCTGCTCACCGCGCGAGGAGGAAAAGAAGCAAGCGCGCTTATCTGCGAGCGGACAAACAGATGTTGCAGCTGACGAGCAGACGACATGTTGACGTCACGGCGAACGTTTAGGGCATGAGGAATGCCGAAAGGCACGAGGAGGAGGAGGAATTGTTTCTTGGAATCTGTGGGGCACCCGCGGCTAGTAGCTCTGCCGCATTTGGTATTGTTGGTCGTGCCGGTATTCTGAACTCGATGCGCGTTTACTTGCAATGTTAAAAAAAATTATCGGACGAGGTTTAGGAGCCCTTTAAGGGGGCACGAAGTGAAGACGACAGGCACCAACCAACGTAAAATCCACAATATAGAACCACTGCGCTAAAAACTTTGTAAACATGTTTCGGCGTGTTGAGCGCGTTTTGCTTTTTCATAATATTGACGAAGCTCGCCTTCGTGCAAACCACGGTGTAAGAATATTCAGGTGATGACACTGCGCGCGCCTAAGCGGCCAGAAAATGTTCGGTCGTCGGTCCGTTGAGCGGTGCGCCATCTAATGGCTTGAGGCGGAGAGCGCCCGCGAGTAGCCGAATCACGGTGGTGCTGCGTCATCGCCGCCGCTCTCGCCGTGCCCTCTCCTGTTGCTCTCTCGATTTCTCCCCTCGACGCCGCTTGGCGGATGCACATTATCCAGCAAAATGGCACAGAAAAATGCACGTTATCAGCAGCATGCGCGTTGCTATGGAGACGACAGCCCCGCTTTTCGTAGCGCCCTCTGCAAGTCATCTGATAAGAACCCGAACATTATCTGGACGCGCGTGGATTGCGGTTTCCCATGCGTTGGGGGAAGAGTGTCATCACCTGAGTATATTCTTACACCGTGGTGCAAACCCAGACGAAAATATTGAGGTATTGCTGTCTGAGATGATCCTTTTAGCGGAAACATTTCTGCTCATTTCTGGGAATATCTTAGGCTTCCTAGATATTGATAAGTAAAAACACATATTGTTTGCCTGTCGCAATGGCAGCGTTTACCTTTAGAGTTAAGTAAGTGTTCGAACAATTTTTTTTTTATTATGACAGAGATGTTACGCATTATTCGATAAGATGTCATAACAGCCCATGTACAGGCTTGCTCAAATGTGTATATTAGGCGTTTAATGAAGGTTTGTATGCAGACTACCTATGCATAGCTTGCAATGACGTCACCGTGGCCGCCAACTTGGTGAACAAACTGGTTGAGACGCAGGGTGAACTCTTGCTCGAACGCGCGGAGCAAGAAACGGTGACATCAAATTAGTTCCGGTGTCCCCTCCATTTCTTTGCGTTCCCCCTTGGCGAAGCTGGCGAACAGAGAAAAGCGGAGAGAGTACAAAAGAACGCGCGGGGAGGGAACGAATGGGGGTCCTCCGCTGAAATGTCACTCTAATCAGATAAAAATGTCACGGTGGCCGCCATGTCTGTGAACAAGCGCAGAAAACCTGTCTGTAACGTCACGTGCAAGCCATGTATATTGCATGAAACTGAACCCGTATGAAAATGGTGATGTCCGGGCAATGTCCTTTCTGTTTCCCATTGACGCCCTACATGACCTTTATGGTTCCTCTTCCTTTTTGTGACCTGCAGGACGCTACTTTATGTTTACGAAACCCTTCCTCGTCCTATCGAAGGATTCCTTCTTGTATCCTGTAGGATGTGTCCTTTATGTTTACGGCAGGATGTTACCTGGCAGCGAACTATATGTTACCTGCAGGAGCACCCGAGTTCATGAGTGGGTAGCATGTGGTAGTACAAAACATCTTTTGTCAGTGCCGTAGCCCACCCCCAAAATTTTTGCATTATATAACACACACACACAAGTATACATATATATATATATATATATATATATATATATATATATATATATATATATATATAGATATATATATATATATATATATCGGGGCGGGGCTGCCCCCCCCCCCGAAATTTTGATGGTTTTTATGATTTCGGAGGTATATATATATATAAACACCCACTTCATCAAAATTTCAGGGGGGGAGGGGGGCCTAGGCCGCCCCCGAAAAAATTCTTGGCTATGGAAAACACACACACACATATATATATAAGGCCCGTAGCCAGGAATTTTTTTGCGGGGGGGGGGGCACCTGATGAAAACCTTGCCGTTTTCAGAAAAACACCTACTTCACCACAATTTCGGGGGTGGCTGGGCCCCTCGGGCACCACCCCCCTGGCTATGGACTTGATTATATATATATATGTATATATATATATATATATTTATATATATATATATATATATATATATATATATATATATATATATAATTATTTATTTAGTCATTTTGTCGTCGCACTGGATAAAAGTTGTATTTGATACTTTTTTAGTTTAACATAAGGGCAATCAATCATTGCATGAAAATCTCGCGTGTAGACATCTGCACTAATTGTATAACATTAATTGACGACACACGAACGTTTTGTGGCGATTAATAGCATCGTTGTTCATGTGTTCAAATTTTTTTCGAATTTCGCGCGCTTGGGTTTCGACTTATTTTTTTTCCGAGGTCAAGACATTGTACGCCTCAACTATTTATGAATATTATATTTACATAATTTTTTAAAAAACATTTTCAAGCGTAAATTCAGGTTTTTAGTTAGAAAGCGCGATGCGCAAATGCGGTTTACGTCTGCGGGGCTGATACCACGTGATACCACTTTTTCTTGTTTTGCGTTTCTCGTCGCCTCGCCGCGTCGCGAAGGGCCGAGTTTGAGTGAATTCTTCTTTTGTTTGAAGTGTGCTTGCGCCTTGTGCTCGTCGTGTGTGTTCTGCCGGTGCTGCTTATTACGAGGATGCGCTATACTCAAGCGAAGACCGACTGCTTCATATCGTGGAGCACTCACCAGGTATGTACCACGTTGCTGCTGTCAGCGCTTGGTTAACACCGATAGCGCGATAATAACGCCGTTAACTAAGTTTTTCTTAACCAGTGGACGATAAATGAGCTTTTATTAACGTAGCGAGCCTGTTTGTGTCTATCATTTCACCAGGATCAAGGCAAGTTTGTGTGATTTTAAGCGCGGGCGAGCTTTTTCTTTTGTTTGAGGCGTAAAGGAGAGTGCGCATGCGTGGCTGTGATACGGCGGGGGATTTGAACGGAGTTGTGGCTGTGCCCTTCTCTGTCGGCAGTGGTGTTGGAGGGTGGCCCCGCTCGCGGTAAACTACTATTTCGGCTTAATAGATGGGCGAAGACGGCGTTTGTTAGCTGTAAGCGTCGATCGTGCCTAAGGCGCGTATGCTTGGGTAATTCATGTTCACTTTTTTAGCGCACTGAACACTTTCACGGCAGTTCCATATGCTGCGCGTACTCTTTTCAATAGCTACAGGATCGTTATAATAGCAATGTTTTGACTACTATCAGATAGATGTGTTTTCATCCTTGCGGGTGGTCAAACGTGTGCATGTGTATGCATCAGCGCTGGCACGTATATAAACTGCCGTGATACTCGGGTTGATGCGTGTGCGTGATCTTGAAATAGCATGTTGCTTCGCCTTAGGTACGGCTCGCGAAGCTTGAACTTACGCTTAGGTGTTCATACAGCCCGTTTCGTCAAATTCGGCCGATGTTTTCACCTGCAACATAGGTTGCCTGATGCGGCCGGCACCCGTGCCTGTTAAGCCGTACGTTAAACTTAATCCTTCATGTCTATTTGGGGCAGAATTGTCGCACCTAAACAGTGCAAGCGCTAATTCGAGGATCAGTTCACGCGTTCGAGCACAACTTTTTTGTTCTGCTTGTTTCTGTCGTGTTTGGCTTTTGTTATTTTGTTCTGATTATTAAAAATTGTATGCGCCTCGCCCCACCTTGGCGTTAAAACTTCGCTAAACACTTACTTGTTCGGGTACGAACATTATAAACAGCTTGTACCACCACCTCCAGTGACATTTTCTGATAGATGAAGAGCTTAACGGCCTATCGGATAAAGTAAATTCTCTAGGCATGCGCTACAGATGTTAAATGATCCGTGGTATGTGCAACATATGAATATGTTATTTATTGCTCATAACTCGCAATAATCTTATACATATTTCACGGTATGCATGCATAAGTCATGCATGTGTTGCTGTTCAAATGTAAAATTAGACAATGTATTGTATCTGAGAACACAACAAATCTAGACTGTTTTTTCACGCTGTTGGCATTGAAACAATTATACAACTTCAGAAAGAAGTTTCATCGAATGTTTATTGTGTATTTGCTAAATTGTGGTCAATAGCTTCCAGGATTCTGGTTGCCAGAGATTGTTGCAGAAGCCTGCATGCTTTATTGGGATGGCATGTGGTTCAAGATTGGTGCCTTGTAAGTCTTAGATTTCCACCTTTATCTCCACATGGCCATTAGACAGCCTGTGATGCATTAGTGAGGAGTATTGTTTCTTTAGCCAACCAGAATAATTGAAACTAATGACTGCAATTTAGCAGCACACAATAGTAGAGTGAAACCAATTTCTGACATTATATAATAATCCCAATGTGAGCAGCCTGAAGAAAGCTACGTTAGTTGTGTTTGCAAGCAGACATAATTTAATTTTACATGTTACCGGCAATGGATACATGATGAATGTGCATACTGTCATGTATGTGCAGTGCTATTGTGCTTTTGTGCAATAAATAAACTATTCATATGGTGCATATTGCATTGCATTCCCTTTAAGGAGCATGTCGTATAAGTATCATAATATAGCTACAGGAATACAAATGTGCCTGTGTGAATGTATACTCACACATAGGTTTGGCTAGCTGCAAGAACAGAATTTACCGATAGCAGCCAATGACATTACTCGCGCACAGAACTTTCAATTACACGTGGTTGACACATACAACAAACAGGGGGCATCTTTTCATAAGAGCTTTAGCTTTGCGTTAGTACGTGAGCGAGCTAAAATGGTAAGGTTAGATCCTCGACATCAAGAGCATAAACGTTCATCCACAACACGCTTTTTATTGCATTTATTTCGCAGCATTCCCTCCCTTTATGTATTTCTCACTGAGTGGAGTCGGGTGCCACTGAATATGGTGGCCGTGCACTGCATCTATACCCACACAGAACTAAGAACACAATTCTAGCATGATGGGACGTACGTTAAGCTCTTTTGAAACATTTCGTGACTACTCCTTCTGTCTTTATTTTAGGCTTCAGGGTACGAATGTACTGTAGAGAAAGTACACCCTAGCGCACCCTGCATTATGCAGGAACAATATTCAAGCATATTTTTTACGCATCTGCGATGTGGAAATTCCACATTCTCTCATAAGGTTGTGACTGTGTTCACCAAGCATGCATCAAACAAGTTTTTTTTGTAACTTCTCTAGTTTGTGTACGTCCTGCTTGTTTTAAGCTTATCTAAAACACATTGTTCCAGATAAGTTAAAAAAGAACGTATGAGGAATTCAGCTTTGCTAACAGACACATGTGTCACTAAATTGTTATTTTGTTGTTTCCATTGCAGCCTATACGTGCTCCTTGTACAAAGCGAGTGTGAAAGAAATCCGGGCAAGCCTGTCATCAATGCTGGCTCATGGACAAGTTCGTTGCTGATGTACAGCAGCTGCGCATGGCTTCTGTTTCCTGTGCAAGGGGAACTGCACTGAGAACAACGGAGTGGGCACTTCAGCCACCTGTTTGCTGTGTTCAAGTAGCTCACATGTAGAGGGTGTTCAAAATTAAGCTTTTTGTTTTTTTTTTTATAAAAAAGTCTGCACTGTAAGGCACGTCAAAACCACCTTTGCAGATAAGTTATTATCCAGGGGGACACAATGTGGGACAATAATTATCGCTGTCAGCCGCGCAGTTAACTAAGATTTAATAATGAACTTTTTAGTGACTGCAGCAAGCGGGCATGTATGTATTAAGAAGTTTGAGCCAGCTGCATTTCTACACGATTCCTCTTGGAAGAATTCTTCTAGCATGTCTGGGCTCAGATATCCTGCTGCAAAGTTTAATTCCGGCTTGCATCATTACACATGCAGGACCTTGATCACTGGCACAAAGCACAAGCCATGGCACAAAGCACAAGCCATGTTTAATGTTACAGCGGGTCGAAGGCATAGGCAAACATAACGGTTACCCTTTTCCTGCCGGCTGGTGATTGGAAGCAGTGACTGCTCGTCACACCAGGGAGTAATATTTTGCTGATTCTCACTGCCTTGCATCATGCAAACCACAATTAATCTTTGCAGCGGGATATCTCGCAGCACAGACAAGCTAGAAGAACTCTTCCAAGTGGAACTGTGTAGAAACACGACTGCCTCCAACTTTTCAATACAAAGATGCCCGCTTGCTGTAGTCACTAAAAATTTAATTATTTAATCTTAGTTAATTGGGCGGCTGACAGCAGTAATGTCTTACTTTGTGTCCTCATGGACACTTAACTTACCTGCAAAGTTGGTTTTCATGTTTTTCCCAGGGCTGAATTTTAATGCAACCATAAAGCACAATCCTGAATGTGTCAATGCTGCTTCCTTAGCTTTGTATTTTGTCTTTTCAAAGTCTATTGAGTGAGCGCTCTCTCGACTCGTGCGTCATGTTTTAATTCATATCTTATGTGCAGTTATCATTTTTAAAATTGAACTTTCAATTTTGTATAAGGCAGTAGTGCATCAATTCACTATTTTATTTTCACTTTAATATTCACCGTACATTTTGTTGTAATATGCTTTTCTAATCATACATATTTCATTGTCTTCCAGAAATTCATTTCCTAAGTGCAATCATGTGATGTCCTGCTGTGATGCCTAATCATATTTAACTTTGTTAATGATAACTTACAGAAGGCATTCTGAACTATTGAAATGTAAGTCTCGGCATTGGGAGATGAATGGTGGCGACATTTTTTAAACTACGCAGTTTTATCTGCTTGCTTTAGTTGTGTGAAGTATAATAATAATAAGTGTTTGGATTTAACCACAATATGATTATGAGGGACGTCGTAGTGAGGGCTTTCACCACCTGGGTTCTATAAGGTGCACCTAAATCTAAGTAGATGAGCCTCAAGCATTTTTTCCTCGATCGAAAATGTGGCCACCACGGCCGGGATTTGATCGCGTGACCTTCGGTTCAGCAGTCAAGGGTGACTTACAGTGTACTACTTTTGTGTGGGCTATAGTTTCCTGCTTCAAATTAAGCATGCTAAGTATGGCATTTTGGTGCCAACCACGCATCTTTGGTAGTGCACTGATGTGTGTTTGCCACATTCCTAATTTATTGCAGTATTTAATTATTTAGCATGCATTTATTGTGAGCAGCTCTGGGTAGTGCACTGTCGTTTGTCACATTCTTCATTTATTGCAGTATTTTTTATTTTTGTATTTATTCTGAGTTTGTTGTGAAGTTATGATTGTTCCACTTCTTCCACTCTAGAAGGTTGCATACATTTGTAATTAACCCATGATGCCCAACAAGTCACTCTGATACACATAGGTGTGCAAAGCTTATCTAAGTAGCCCATAGTGTTTATAATGCCTTGGAAAGTGCCTCTTGGTCATAAATTGCTGTCATGATGAGTTTCTTAAAACATTTGTTTTTGCTTTTTCCAGAAATGAATGTACTCTTCATTACCAAAAAAGATGCAGAACAAGTTAAAACTTTTAAAATGTTAATGATGTGTTCAGGCGTTATGGGGTTAAGGCTGATCTGTTAATCTTATTTTTCTTCAACCGCCGACATATGTACATTGCCAGTTTGGATATTGTCTATGAAGTGCTCTAAACTGTACAGTGTAAATGATAATAAATTAGTAATATTGCAGAGTTTTGTATGCATGTACATCCAGTTATAGCAGCCGTAATATGCTGCATCATACAGGCAATGAAATGGCCTCATTTCTGGTCTGCGTCAAGGGTGGCTACTTATAGGACACATACAGGATGGACACTTTGAGGAGACAGAAAGTCAGCGGCCAAATCGCGACATCTGGGAGACATAAAGGACGGTTACATATCGGATACATACAGGACGGTCACAAATGGGACACATACAGGACGGACACTTGGGGGACACAGAAAGTAAGCGGCCAAATCGCGACATCTGGGAGACATACAGGTTGTGTCCTCATGTTGCCTCGGGGAACCATACAGTACACTTCCAGGACATCACCATTTTCATGAGGGAAGCTATTGCCTAGACGAAGGAATAACAAAGGATAAGAACGCGACTGACAACCCCTTTTATTATAAAAAGCTGCGTGTATATCTCCAAACTTAAAACAAAAAACAATTTCCTTCTTTTTCTTCTATATGCCACATCCAGAAGACGATGACGACGGAACCACAGCGCGCGCCTGGAAGCTTATTCCGCTCAACAACAGATATAGGCGGTGACAACGTCTTGCAAGAAGCAATTTTTCATGCAAGTTTCAGACATCTTGAGCACCGCTCGGCGAGCTATGGCGGGAAAGAGTCTGTACGCAAGGCACGCCGACAGGCCTTCAGTTGCACACGCTCTTCGGTACGGCGACTTCAGGCGAAAACTCCTCGTGTCTCGACTCGACGCAAGAGGTGGACCAGTTGCGCCGTTTGCTCGCTCCTCTGGGCCGCGCAAACGTCTCCAAAGGCGAGTAGATCAACAGTTGTGCCCAAGCCAAGAGGGCTTGCAGACGCTGGAGGCAGCGCCACGACCAGCCGGAGGACGTGCGAGTGGGTGGGCCAGTGTCTTGTCTGTTGTCTTCAGGAAGTTGCACCTCTACGAGCACAGCGGTGATGGCGACAGGCACGTATTGGGTGAGCGCAGTCATTCGGAGGTGACCTCGTTCAAGGCACCCCATCTGCCGTCTCTGGTTCCCACCAGGTCCTGAGCCGAGCTTCGTCTTCCATGGCTGTCGCTATGCATTACATGCTCCTCAAGACCCCTTCTACGAGCCATTGCTTAGAGGCCACACTGGTTGCAGGGGTCGATTCCCACAGCGACTCCGAGACCCCGGCGATGCCTCTCCGTAAACTCGCACTGCTGGCAGCGTTTGGGACACTGCCGAGTCTTCCTTCGTCTTGGAGTCGTACGGCTTTTGGTGTGCTGGTGCTACCGTTGTGCCGCACCAACGCACCTATTATTTTTTCATGTATTATACGATAATCTTATTTTCGTTGTAGAACGTTTGGTTTTTGTAAACTTTAACTTCATATTCTATCTATATGAAATAAATGACAACATTTTGTCTAATCGGTGTGTTATTTATAGGCACTTGCGTAGTCTCTCACTGAGACTGCTGCGCGCCGAAGGAGGGACCGTGCACAATTTTAGGAGTGCACGTGTACTTATTTTGCAGACCTAAACAATATATAGAGTGCAGGAGGTAGCCTTGCTGCGCAAGTACCTGCAATTGGTTTATATCCGCTTGCACAGGAAGAGGGAGTCCCAATGCCTTGTATTGGAGCAAAACGCCACGTTATTACATATACCAGCGTAAATCCGAAACTGTAGGTGAAGGCGCAAAATTTATTTTAGGAAACTTCCCAGAATGCTTTGCCACGACTACTTCCACTTTTCCAAATGGATGTTTAGGTGGCTTGTTTAATATTCGTGCGCGTTTAGAACGACAATAAGCGATGCAGTGACTCTGGTGAAAATTGAACTTTCGATTTTGTGGACCTATGCCCAATAAAGATATAAAGAACATGCATGCACACTATAATTGATTTCTAGAATTTATCTTATGGCGGACGTCTTAAGTGTCTTATCTGACGCTGGGTTTCTGAAACGCGGCATGACGTACAAAACCCATGTGGAGTCAGTGTATTTAGTTCAAAATTACGGCTCGAGCTGGAATAGAACCAAACTATTATGCATGGCATTAATAAAAAATTCGTAAACAGGACAAGCGGACATGGCTTCCCTTGGCGCTTGAGAATATATGTTTCGTACCTTCTCCTCCAATTCAAACAATGGAGGAGGAGAGCGCAACTGCGAAAGTGTGGGTGAGGGCGGCGGAGAGGCCGCAGTGAGGAGTTGGGTTAGTCAAAAAAGAAAGAGGTATTCAATGAACAAATAAAAAATGGAGGCGGGGTGGGGGGGTGGGGGTAGACCTTTCGCTGAAATATGGTTGCGAAAAGGAAGCAGCACCTGACAATGGCAGGTGAGAAATTCCTAACCTAAACGTAAAGTTAACTTAAATATAACAAACATATAGTCTACGAATTTCTTCTGAACATTGAACATGGCCACAACAACGTTGATGTCATATTGTCACGTGGTCGTGACGTCGACGAAGACAGCAGTCGGCGTTTGCAGAATGAAACTGTTTATTTGGCCGAACTTGTGGCCGGGAAAATGAGAACTAGGACTACAGCAATACACGCTGTACAATGATAGCGGCGAACAGGGCGTCGTCCGTCGATCAACTGACATGCGGTCAAGTGCGTCGGTTTTTTATACAGGTGCTATCGAACTTTCCAGCGATATCGCTGGTGGCGGCGTTATCTCTCGATAAAGCTGGAACATTCGCGTGCGGCGCGAAATCTTAACAAAACGATCTACTACAATCGAGAAGTCTCTCGAACACTGCTTCGCGGGCAGCCTCGAGCGTTGATAACCGCCCTTGCTGGTCAAACCCAAAAAACATCAAAATAGGACAAGAAGTGGGCGTGGCATTGCCCCCCTCTGAAAAAAACATCGTCCCGATGCTTGTGAAAGAACAAAGAAGAGAAAAAAAAAACACAAGTGCATACATAAATAAATTACAATAACAAAGGTAAAAGTCGAGTCTCCAGATTCGCTAACGTGCAAAAAACGGCTTAAGACGCACGACATGGACGACTTCAGGTCGTGCGCGGCGTCGCTGGGAGTTCGTAATGCCGTCCGGGATGACCTCGTAGTCAAGTGCGCCGAGACGTCGAAGAACCTTGTAGGGTCCGAAGTATCGCCGAAGGAGTTTTTCGCTAAGGCCACGTCGGCGTATCGGCGTCCAGACCCAGACGCGGTCGCCGGGCTGGTATTCCACGAAGCGTCGTCGCAGATTGTAGCGACGGCTATCGGTGTGCTGCTGGGTCTTGATGCGCAGGCGGGCGAGCTGTCGAGCTTCCTCGGCACGTTGTAAGTAAGCGGCGGCGTCGAGGTTTTCTTCGTCGGTGACATTCGGTAGCATGGCGTCCAGTGTCGTCGCCGGGCTCCTTCCGTAGACCAACTTGTACGGCGTCATCTGCGTCGTTTCTTGGACGGCCGTGTTGTAAGCGAAGGTCACGTACGGAAGGACGGCGTCCCACGTCTTGTGCTCAACGTCGACGTACATGGCCAGCATGTCGGCGATGGTCTTATTTAGACGCTCGGTGAGGCCATTGGTCTGCGGGTGGTAGGCGGTGGTGCAGCGGTGGCTCGTCTCGCTGTATTTTAAGATCGCCTGAGTTAGGTCCGCAGTAAAGGCGGTACCTCTGTCTGTGATGAGGACCTCTGGGGCGCCATGACGCAAGATGATGTTCTCCACGAAGAACTTGGCTACCTCGGCGGCACTGCCTTTGGGCAAAGCCTTTGTCTCGGCGTAGCGGGTGAGGTAGTCAGTTGCTACGACGATCCACTTGTTGCCGGAAGTCGACGTCGGGAACGGCCCCAGTAGGTCCATCCCGATTTGCTGGAACGGCCGGTGAGGTGGTTCGATTGGCTGCAGAAGTCCCGCTGGCCTAGTCGGCGGTGTCTTCCGTCGCTGGCAATCTCGGCAAGTCTTAACGTAATGGGCGACGTCGGCAGGAAGGCGTGGCCAGTAGTATTTTTCCTGTATCCTCGCGAGCGTGCGGGAAAAGCCGAGGTGGCCAGCCGTCGGGTCGTCGTGCAGGGCCTGCAGAACCTCTGGTCGCAGTGCCGAAGGTACAACGATGAGGTAGTCGGCCCGGGCCGGAGAGAAGTTCTTCTTTACGAGGACGTCATTTTTCAAGAGAAATGACGCCAATCCCCTCCTGAATACTTTTGGAACAACGGCGGTCCTGCCCTTGAGGTATTCCACAAGGCCCCTGAGTTCCGGGTCGGCTTGCTGTCGTTCAGCGAAGTCGTCGGCACTTATGGTTCCCAAGAAGCAGTCATCATCGTGGTCGTCCTGCGGCGGTGCGTCGACGGGGGCACGAGACAAGCAGTCGGCGTCGGAGTGTTTTCTTCCGGACTTGTAAACGACGGTAATGTCGAATTCTTGGAGTCTTAGGCTCCACCGTGCGAGGCGCCCTGATGGGTCCTTCAAGTTGGCTAGCCAACACAAGGCGTGGTGGTCGCTCACAACTTTGAAGGGCCGGCCGTAGATGTAGGGGCGAAACTTCGATGTAGCCCAGATGATGGCCAGACACTCCTTTTCTGTTGTGGAATAGTTGAATTCTGCCTTTGATAGCGACCGGCTAGCATAACTGATGACCCTTTCCAATCCGTCGGTCTTCTGCACAGGACGGCGCCGAGTCCTACGCTGCTTGCGTCGGTGTGGATTTCCGTATCGGCGTGCTCGTCGAAATGCGCAAGTATCGGAGGCGTCTGCAGGCGTCGTTTCAATTCTTGAAATGCCTGAACTTGCGACGTTTCCCACCTGAATTCGACGTCGGCCTTCGTGAGTTGCGTCAGTGGCTCGGCGATCCGTGAAAATTCCTTGACGAAACGTCTGTAATAGGCGCACAAGCCGAGAAAACGGCGTACGGCCTTCTTGTCGGTGGGCGTCGGGAAGTCAGCGATGGCAGCTGTTTTCCGCGGGTCCGGGCGAACACCATCCTTGCTAATCACATGACCCAAGAACAAGAGCTCCTCGTACGCGAAGCGGCACTTTTCAGGCTTCAAAGTGAGTCCGGAGGTCTTGATTGCTTGAAGTACAGCTTCAAGGCGCCGAAGGTGTTCGTCGAAGTTTGAGGAAAACACTACGACGTCGTCCAAGTACACGAGGCACGTCTGCCACTTCAAGCCGGCCAGTACTGTATCCATAACCCGTTGAAAAGTCGCAGGTGCCGAGCAAAGACCAAAAGGCATGACCTTGAACTCAAACAGGCCGTCTGGCGTTATAAAGGCAGTCTTTTCTCGGTCTCTCTCGTCGACTTCTATTTGCCAGTAACCGGTCTTGAGGTCCATCGACGAAAAGTACTTTGCGTTGTGTAATCGATCCAGGGTGTCGTCTATCCGGGGAAGGGGATACACGTCCTTCTTCGTGACTTTGTTCAGGCGACGATAGTCGACGCAAAAACGAAGAGTCCCATCCTTCTTCTTCACTAGCACCACGGGGGATGCCCACGGACTCTTCGACGGCTGGATGATGTCGTCGCATAGCATTTCGTCGACCTGTTTCTTCACGGCCTCCCGTTCCCGCGTCGAAACCCGGTAGGGACTCTGGCGGAGTGGTCGAGCATTTTCTTCTGTTATAATGCGGTGCTTAGCAAGGGGCGTTTGTCGGACCCGCGATGACGACGAGAAACAGTCCTTGTATTGCAGGAGCAGGGTTTTGAGCTTATCTTGCTTGACCTTCGGAAGGCTCGGGTTGACGTCAAAATCCCGTTCGGGACCTCTATTCGTCGAAGCAGGTTCGACAGCATCGAAGAGGGCGAAAGCATCGCTGGCGGCTACACATTCGTCGATGTAGGCAACCGTCGTACCAATGTTGAGGTGCCTATATTCGTGGCTGAAGTTTGTCAGCAGTACCTTTGCTTTACCGTCATGCAGCTCGGCGATACCTCTTGCGACGCAAATTTGACGATTCAGGAGTAGTTGTTGATCGCCGTCGATTACGCATTCAAGGTTCGCAGGTTTTTCGGTGCCGACGGAAATAATGACGCTGGAGCGTGGCGGAACGGTCACCTGCTCTTCTATCACATTCAGTGCATGGTTCCCTGGCGTCGCGTGGGGCGGGAGCGCTTTGTCTGAGGTTAGTGTTATCGACTCAGACCTCAGGTCGATAACGGCGCCGTGGTCACTTAGGAAGTCCATTCCGAGTATCACATCCCTGGAGCAGTTTTTGTAGGATTACAAAGCTCGCAGGATAAGTCCGGTTATTGATGGTGACTCTCGCCGTGCAGACACCAATCGGCGTTATCAGGTGGCCTCCAGCTGTCCGGATTTCGGGTCCACTCCAAGCGGTCTTTACTTTCTTCAGCTTGGTGGCGAATGGCCCACTGACGACGGAATAGTCGGCTCCGGTGTCGACGAGAGCTGTGACGCTGTGGCCGTCGATAAGAACATCGAGGTCGCTTGTTCGTCGTCTTGCGTTGCGGTTAGGTCGTGGCGTCGGATCACGGCTTCGTCGATTTGTCCCGCTGTTTCGACGTTGCGTCGTCAGGTTTTCTTCGGGCCGCGAAGTTTCGTCGTGAGGTCTCCGTCCGGTTTGCATCGTGTTCTGAAGGTCTCGTCGCGTTGTCGTCGTCGGCGGCCGCGGAGGATCTTCGGCAGTTCGTCGTACAGCAACCGCACCTCCATCGGTTGCTGCCCTTAGTTTCCCGGATACGGGCTAGGCGACCGGCCCCGGTTTAGGCCAGTGTACTGCCGGCGGTGCGGTGACATGTAGCGGCCGGGCGACGGCGAGCGGGAAGGTCGTCGTTCTTCCCACTGTGTTCCGGTGAGGTAGTCGTGGATGTCGCGAGGCCGTTCCCCTGGCTGCGGGCGCGGCGCGTTGACGGCGAATCCGCGTAGCCCCATCTGTCGATACTGGCATCGGCGGTATGTGTGGCCGGCTTCCCCGCAGTGATAGCAGAGCGGTCGGTTGTCAGGGGCACGCCAAACGTCGGTCTTTCGGGGGGCGCAGCGTTGTCCTGTCGGCGGGCGGTATGGCGTCGGTGGTGGTGGCGGCTGTGCCTGGCGGCGGAACTGCTGCGGCGGCGCGGCGTCTTGACGTGGGCGAGGAGGGGGGGCGTTGCGTCGGGCTGCAGCAGCATAGCTCATGGCTTCCGGCTGAGCCTGCGGTGCTTCGGGAATTCCAAGCGATTGCCGGACTTCTTCGCGGACAACGTCGGCGATTGAATCCACTTGATGCTGCGGCGAAGGTAACAGTTTGCGCAGCTCCTCCCGCACAATCGCTCTGATGGTGTCACGCAGGTCATCAGACTGCAGCGCCTGAACCTCCCCGTAGGTCGTCCTAGGAATGCGGCGGTTGTACTGCCTAGTGCGGATTTCTAGTGCCTTTTCGATTGTGGTGGCCTCCGAAAGGAATTCCGAGACCGTCTTCGGCGGGTTGCGCACAAGTCCGGCGAAGAGTTCTTCCTTCACTCCCCGCATCAGGAAGCGAACTTTCTTTTCTTCGGACATGGCTGGATCGGCATGGCGGAAAAGGCGAGTCATTTCTTCGGTGTACAGTCCGACGTTCTCATTGGGGAGCTGTACACGGGTCTCGAGAAGGGTTTCAGCCCTTTCTTTCCGGATGACGCTCGTGAAGGTGTTGAGAAATCCGGTGCGGAAGAGGTCCCATGATGTTAGCGTGGACTCTCGATTCTCGAACCAGGTCCTTGCGCCATCTTCAAGGGCGAAGTAGACATGGCGTAGCTTCTCGTCGCAGTCCCAGTTGTTGAACGTGGAGACCCGGTCGTATGCCTCCAGCCAGCTCTCTGGATCCTCGCATGGTGATCCGCGGAATGTCGGCGGCTCCCTCGGTTGATGCATGACGACCGTTGCAGGTGCCACAGCGGCTGTCATTGTGGCTGTTGTCTTCTTCGTTGTGATCCTGGTCTTGTCCGGTAGGGGTCCGTATTGTGGGGGTAGTCCTTCCAGTCTGCGGCTGGCTCGACTGCCGCTGATGGTGTCGGCGTCTTCTTCGCGACGTGGGCTGGGTTCACGGTTTGACGGGGGCGTCCGGATCATGGAAGAAGCAGCACCTCCACCAGATGTCACGTGGTCGTGACGTCGACGAAGACAGCAGTCGGCGTTTGCAGAATGAAACTGTTTATTTGGCCGAACTTGTGGCCGGGAAAATGAGAACTAGGACTACAGCAATACACGCTGTACAATGATAGCGGCGAACAGGGCGTCGTCCGTCGATCAACTGACATGCGGTCAAGTGCGTCGGTTTTTTATACAGGTGCTATCGAACTTTCCAGCGATATCGCTGGTGGCGGCGTTATCTCTCGATAAAGCTGGAACATTCGCGTGCGGCGCGAAATCTTAACAAAACGATCTACTACAATCGAGAAGTCTCTCGAACACTGCTTCGCGGGCAGCCTCGAGCGTTGATAACCGCCCTTGCTGGTCAAACCCAAAAAACATCAAAATAGGACAAGAAGTGGGCGTGGCAATATACCAAGCGGAAATTCACCAGGACCCTGACATTCTGCTCGCTCGAGACGGACAACACCCTAACTTTTTGGGCGTCGACGTAATTTGCAGGAACTTCAAGTACTGAATCGGGAAGGAATTTAAACAGACGCAGTCCATAACACAATGTATGCCGGAGCGTCTCACAAACCAGAACAATACGCTCCACATTCTACAAGCACTAGCTGCAACACACGCCCCAACGTAGCTAAGAAACAAGAAGCATATATATCTACTGAGACGGTGGACGTGATAGTGGCACCACTAACAGAACCCACACAACAAGCAGAGACAAGAAATACATGCACTTCATTTAGAGAGAGAGAGATAAACTTTATTTACAATAAAAAAAAATTTCTTTTGGGGGGAACCCTAGTCGAGGGCCCCACTGGCCTTGGCCGCCCGTTCAACCTGGTCGATCAGCGCTTGCTGATCGGCCAGGTCTGAGCTGGACAGTCGCGCCTCCCACTGCTCCAACGTGTGTGTTGGTATCGTGCCTGTGTGTGTCAGGTGTGGGGGGTGTTTAGAGCAGCCCCAGGTAATGTGGTAGAGTGTAGGGCTTCCTCCGCACCAGGGGCAGGAACTTCGATAGCGCGTAGGGAACATGGCGTGTAATCTCTTTAAGTGGGGATAAACCCCAGTTTGAATTTTTCTCCAATTTATTGCCTCCTCTCCTGTTAGGCGTTTGTCGGGAGGGGCGTATACTTGTCGGGTAAAACGCTGATGGGCAAGCAGGTCTTTTGCGATTGTGGGGTTGTAGGTGTCAGAAGGCGCGGGGGTTCGCAAATCTGCTGAGGGGGCCAGAGCCTGTGCTCGGAAAGTTAATGCACGAGCCGCGGCATCCGCCCTCTCATTTCCCTCCAACCCTGCGTGAGCCGGACACCAGAAGATTGTATGGTCGTTATTGACGCGATGCTTATTAAACGACGGCATCCACTGGGAATTCTGCCTCGTAATAAGAGACGACAGGCTGCCTGAGAGTCCGTGACGATGGTGCTGTCATGTCCTTTACGTTCAGCGGTATGTATGGCCAGCGCGATGGCCCTGGTTTCCGCCTCCGCCACTGAGGAGTCTCTGAACGAGAGCGCATTTACTATTTCAGCATGTTTGTCAATCACCACCGCGACAAAGTTTTGATGGTCATGACGTTTCTTTAGAGGAAGTGGTTGCCTGTAGGAAGCGACGTCCACATAGTAGACGTCTTCCCTGTTCAGGCGGCGCAGGAGTGCGCGGAGCCACGCTGTGCGAGCCCTACGTCTCCCCTTATGGCGCTCTGGGTGCATGTTCCTCGGCAATGGGGCCACGTATAAGTGGTCCCTGTCCGATGGATCAAGCTCCTCGAGCTCCTTGCCCACATGCTGCGGGTAGGGTGGAATTTCAACCCTCTTTAATATGTCTCTGCCCGCTACGGTCTGGCTGAGTCTCTCTCGTTGTGTTATCATAGTCGCCGCAGCGAGTTCACTGTAAGTATGTGGATGCCTAGCGCCAGTAATTTCTCTGTTGATGTGCTTTGGGGAAGACTGAGTGCCGTTTTGTAAGCTGTTCTAATTATTGAATCCACCTGTGATTCTTCAGTTTTGTTTAATGAATAATAAGGAAGGCTATAGGTGACTCTGCTAATTATTAAGGCTTGCACCAGCGTGATGGTGTCTGTCTCTTTCATTCCTTGTTTATGATAGGTAATTCGACGAATCATTTTCGCTACATTGTTGGTAGTGGTTCGTAGAGCCCGTATCGTATGGGTGGCCCGCCCATTCTGCTGTAACCAGAAGCCCAGTATCCTAAGTTTGGGTACCTCCTGTATGCGGTGACCGTCAACGAAAAGCTCCACGAGTTCTTGTGTTTTTTTGTTGCCACTGCGTGGTGGCAGTATACGAATGAATTCGGACTTTTCGGGTGCGCATTGCAGACCACTTTGCCGAGCGAAGGTAGACACAGCGTCAGCGGCCTGTTGCAGTGTCCATTCTTTGTTTCCGAGCGATCCTTTAGAGGTCCATAGCGTAATATCGTCTGCATATACGGTGTAGCCGAGGTCTGGTATTTGATCTAGGCGTCTGCAGAGATCTAACATTGCTAAGTTGAAAAGTAAAGGGGATAGTATTGCGCCTTGAGGGGTTCCTTTACTGGGCATCTCAAAATTTTTCTGATCGAATGCTACCTAGGCCTATTGTTGCGGTCCTTCCTGTGAGGAAGTTGTAGATGTAGGTGAAGACCTCGTTTACCCACAATTTATATCCTCCAGACCTCGCAATATGGCCTCGTGAGACACATTGTCAAATGCGCCTTTCAGATCTAACGCCAGAATTAGATTTTCATTTCCGGGTGCTACGTTGTTAAGTACTTCGTCCCTCAGCAACAAAAAGGCATCTTGAGTGGATAGACCTTCTCGAAAACCTATCATTGTGCGGGGGAAAAGGTTGTGTTTTTCTATGTAGGTTTGTAGTCTGCGTTGGATGACTCGTTCGAACAATTTGCCAGACAGGACGTCAGAGCTATAGGGCGAAGGCTGCTTAGTGACGGGATTTTACCTGGTTTGGGGATTAGGATGATGTGTGCTTCTTTCCATTCTTTGGGCATTTCTCCCGTTTCCCAATATTGAGAGTTAAACATCTCCGTCAGACCGTCAAGAGTAGAGCCATCTAAGTTTCGCAGTATACTATTGGTTATTTTGTCTGGGCCTGGAGCTGTGTTTTTTCGCGCCGATCTAGCTGCGGCGAATACTTCAGCCTTTGTGATTGGGGCATCTAGTTCATGGTTTGGTGACCCTGATAGTTCCTAGGACTTGTGCACTGGCGGAGACCAGGGGTCGTACTAGCGTATGTGTCCTTAAGTGTCTGAATGAGTTCTTGTTCTGAGCCTTCAAATGAATCTATTATCTTCCTTACCCGGTGCTCATTTTCCGTCTTGGTTTGTTCTGGGTTAAGAATACTTCTTAGTATCGTCCATGTTTTTGAGGTGCTTAATGTATTCCGCAAAGAACTGCAAAACTGAACCCAGTTATCTTGCTCCAGCTTTCTTGCATATTCGTTAGACTCCTGTGCTAGGGCTGAGAGCCGCTGCTGCAACTTTTTGTTTAACTTCTGGCGTTTCCAGCGTTTTGCTAATTTTCGCCTATCGTCCCATAACCTTAATAGGTGGCGATCTACCACAGGGTATTCCATTGTGCGAGTAATTTCTTTAGAGGTGCTTTTATGAGCCTCTTTAATCTGTGCTACCCATTCTGTTATGCTTGTGGGTGCGTCATTTGAGTTGAGGGATCGTTGATGTTTACGGAATTTATCCCAATCTGTTAAGATTATTTTGCCCAATGCCTTGCGGATTTTCGGTGAGTTTAAGGCTGTGCAGATGATGTCGTGATCACTGCCCAGATTTTCACCAAGGTTTGTCCAAGTTGCATGTTGTGCATTGCTGGTTAGAGAGAGGTCAGGAGCCGTGTCTCTGCTGACACTATTGCCAGTTCGTGTAGGGGTATCTGGATGGTTTAAGATAGAAAGGTTTAGGTCTTCTATCGTGCGTTCAACCAGTTTTCCTTTGGGGGAGTCAGTGGCATAACCCCACGAAATTGCGGGCGCATTGAAGTCGCCCACCACCACAAGTGTATCCCTGGCGCCCGCCACACGTTTGGCTGCCGTTAAAATTGCTGGAATGTCAGAGCCTTTGCTCTTTGGCGAACTATATATATTAAGGATCCAAGTTCTGGTTTTCGCTTTTTTGTTCGGTAGGACGCCAATTAGAAGAAAATTAGTGTCGAGTTCTGGTACGCCTATAGATTTTTGAATCGCCGTGACCTGCCTGTGCACCAGCGTCTGTACTTTGGTGTTTTGGGGCTCCCCCAAGACGTAATAGTTGCGTAGTTTAGCGGGTTGTGTACCCACCTCTTGTAAGCAAATTACGTCTGGAGGGGTTATAGAGTTTTGAATGAAGTTGTGGAGTGCTGCCGCTTTGTTTCGAAACGAGCGGCAGTTCCATTGCCAAATGTCAATGTTTTGGGCCGGTGTATTTTGCTTGCTAAGGAATGTCCTGCTAGCCATGTTTCCTACAAGTGATTTATTTCTTTAACTCTGCTGGCAGATCGGTGCCAGAGGTTTGCGATTCATCATTGTCTATACGGCTAGCTTTTGCGCCTTTCAGTTTTAGCGTGGTTCCGGTTCTTTTGTTGAGTTGTCGCTGCATGGAGCCCAAAGCTTCCTCGGTGTAGCACCTCTGAGTTTCTAGTTCGCTGCGTAGTTTTTCCGCTCGTTCATTGAATTGTTCGGCGAAATGGCGGAAATGTTCTAAGAAAATGTCTTTAATATCGTTCGCGGTCAGGTTATTTCCTATGGATGGGTTGTCGAGCGTTGGTATTGCCACTTCCATAGCTTCTGCAGCAACTTGCTTTTGTTGCTGGGTTAAGAGCGGTGCTGTTTTAGATGGTTCAAGATGTTCTAATTGATTGATTTTGTTAGTTAGTTTGAGTTCTAGTTCCCTTATTCTGCGAAGGGAGTCCTGTCGTTCGGTCTGCAGTTTGTTTTTGAAGTTTCTGAAGTTCCTTTTTTAACGAATTGTTCTCCTGTTCAAGCTGTGATAGATTTTTGTGTTTCGGAGCAGCGGAAGAAGCGATATCTGCCCACCTCAGCTCATGACTGGACGGAGGGTTCTGGTGATCAGCCGTCTTCCTAGAGGCTTTCTTGGTTTTCTTTTTCTTCATTTTCTTAGCTGTCGGTGCTGAACTGGTTGAGGAGGTGTCGTCTTCGGTAGTGGTGAATTCGTTGCCTGCCGACTGGGAGCGAGATAGAGAGCGGGGCTGACGCTTTGTGGCCTCAAGTTCATTTCCAGATGAGTCAAAGTCCTTATCAGAGCTGAACCATTTCCGTCGTCCGGCGGTACCTGTGTGTTTTTGCGCAGATCGCGGCACGTGTCGTCGAATTGGCTTGAGCTTCTTTTTGCAGTGAGTGTCGCCAGTTAGGTGTGCCTCCCCGCACAAGGCGCACTGTAACTCACAGGTGTGGTCTTGTTCCGGGTTTTCTGTCCACATCTTTCGCACGCAGAGTTCTCTGGATGAGGGCAAACGTCGGGAGCGGTGACCTAGCCTGTTGCAGACTTTGCAGACTTGCTTGGTTGGCTTGTACGGGTAGCATGGTTCTTCGCCTCCGTAGTAGTTCACGTATCGAGGAACGAAGTCTCCATCGAATGTGATAACTGCAGTCTTTGTTTGTCCCAGCATTCTGGCATGCAGAATTTTAACTCCTTGAGTTCGTACTCTGAGATGAGCCAGGAGTTCTTCTGAAGTGGTACCCTCTGTCTACTCCATGTATGACGCCTTTGCTGACGCCTTCTGGTGCAGCCACGTAGGCGTTGACCTCGTGCATCTGTCCTTGGAGGTTTATTTATCCAGCTTTCGTATTGCATCAGCAGCCTGCTCACTTGGCGTGCTAACTATAATAATGTTGGATCCGTGGCGAAGTCTAGTCAAGATGTCTCCATCTTTGCATTTGTGGGGATCTCCACATGCAGCGACTATTGACCGTGCAATATCATGGTTGTTATAGTTGCTAACGAGTAGGCCTTTCTTGGGTCTAATAATTACTTTGATGTCACTCTTAGGTAGTGGCGGCAATTTCCGTCGGATGGGAGGCTTGCCTGAATTTCTAGCGCGAAAGCCTTGCGAAGCTTCTTCCTTATTGCATAAAGGTTTGTTGGCGTTCTTCTCTTGACAGCTGGCTTGGTGCAGGCTGACACTTTCCTTGTTGAGCTGTTTTTTACTGCGTTTCCGCATCACTATGTTCCAGTTGCCGTCGTTGTCTTGCGCCGCTTTGTGCGCAAGCGGCGTCTCGTGGCGTTGAGTCGTAAAATCCACTTGAGTTTCTTGAAAATCCATTGAGGGTTCATCGCTGGCACCAGCGGAGGGAACAAGGTGATTTTCGGGACCACTAGAAGGTCCTGGAAGCGAAGTTGAACTCATTGCTGTCGCCAGAATTTGAAGAAACACTCTATCTACATTAAAGAAACGAAAATTCAGAGAGGTCTTCAAATTAAAGTCAGATGGCCACTGGGTAACCTAGCGCCATCCTATTAGCGAAATGGAACAGTGTTTTAGAATGTGCATCACTGTCATTAATGGATATTAAAAAAAAACATTACGGAAATAAGCTTACTTTCACAGCCAACCAACTTAATAGCATTAAACCATTTGGAGAGGATACTTCAGAACGTGGCCAATATGTAGAACCTAGAGTCGATATACTGCTGATCAAGGAAAAACGGATATCCCTGCCGCGGCGGCTGCATTTTCTATGGAAGCGCACAATGTTTCAGGCCCGTTTACATAGATCTAGGTGCAGGTTAAAGAACCCCTAGTGGTCGAAATTATCAGAGCCCTCCACTACGGCGTCCCTCATAATGATATCGTGGTTTTGGGACGGTAAAGCCCAGATATCATTATTATTAAAGAAAAGCGCACCGAAAATCACGCTAAGAACTCTGCCCAGAATAATTCGATGAACACGACAGAAAGCTCTGCAACCCCATTACAACACCAAGAACACAGTAGTGAAGTGGTAAGTCCAGTTGATATAGGTCTGCTCAAGCGCGGCCTTACATTTTTCTTCACAAACAATTCAGTGAACGAGTAAGAGCTCCACAAAGATTTAACTGAGTTTCCAAGACTTTTAGGCATCCATGAATTCTCTTTTGATAAGGCAGACACAGAAGACGTAAGCAATGACTACCTGCGACCACGAAGCACTTGAACACCCCATACAGAACAATCCCAAAGAGTTAGACCAATACATAAAACCAGCCTCAAGAGAAATTCTGAGCAGAACTAGACAGAGTCGAAAGTTGAAGACCTTAACTTACGGAGAACACGACGTCTTAAAACAACTCTCAAATAGAAGGGACATTGTTATCAAATCTGCGGACAAGGTTTGCAGTATTGTAATTTTTCCTTTGGAATAATATAAAAACGAAGCTGACAGGTACCTCAAGAATACCCACTACCGACAATTAACCTCCGGCCCGCCTCAAGAATATGGTAATAGCATACGACGTGCGAAACACGTTTTCTAGTTAGGGAATTAATCACACCCTCCGAGCGCCGATTCTTGATGCCGAAAACAGAAGCAAGGAGGCCGCTGCTAGCTTCTTCCAAAGATTCATAAGGTTTCCATAGATGAACTATTATTGCGCAAATCCCCGGCAGACCTACAGTATCCAACAACAGTACACCTTCTTAGTCGCTATCAAAATTTCTAAATCTTCATTGATCCAATACACCATCTACCCTACCGTCTTTGTTCTATTAAGATATATCTTATTTCCTATGAATAATAGATTCCATTATCAAAACACAAACACATTCTGGTAACATTAGACATCTAGTCTTTCTATACGGGTATACCTATCACTGAAGGGATTGAAGTGGTCCCAAAGTCACCAATAGAAAGCAAGGAAACACATAATGCTGAAGTTTACCTCTCCTAAACTTGAGCATTATGTACATTAGTTCTGACGGTTCATATTTTGAATTTGATTCGTCCTATAAATTTTTGCCATCAATATGGGAACCCCTCTTGCGCCAACATACGCCAACAATTATATGGGACAGACAGAATCACAGCTGTTGAACTCATCACCGGTAAAGCATTTATAACCAGGGTCATTCCACGCCAACTGTCCCACTCGGGGCGCTCGACAAAAATCAATTTCTCTGAAAAAAACTGAGAAAATTACACACATATAGACATTAGTTCTACAGTATTTTCCCAAAATATTTTTAGCGGCAAAAAATTTTTCGGGCATGTGAGCGCCATTTGAACTTCTCGATATGGTGGAAAACCAGGCATGAAAAAAAATTCGATATAAATGGACAGTTTCACACATTCATTCGAAACTTGCTTTTCTGTGTTTTTAGAGCATCGCGCGTTCATCATAGGACAGTTGCTTAGAGTAGCTGTATATTTTTCACTCCTTGGCGCATAGGTAAAGTTGAGTAAATTGCTGCGTTTTCGGGAATTTTTTTACAAAATACGATTGCAGACCAAATACATCAATTATTTTTATAGAACTCTCCATAAAACTTACTATCTCCTAAAGCTTTTGTTTTGCCGGTGTGTGGCGCACAGGTTCTAAAATAAAATCCTGAACTTGGAAAAAACGCTACATTGGCGTATGTTCAGACGTTTGTAGCACCCTAAGGTGGTCCAAGAAAAAATAATCAGAAAAGCGCATACGATTGAAAGTCATATCACCTTCGTCCACAGAAAGTTTAATCGAAGTAGTTTTTGTTTTAGTCAAGAAAAAATGTTTTGAAGTTTAGTCCCACCATTGCATTATTTTGCTATGAAGGCAGTGCAAACCGAGTGAATTTACTGCATAAAAAAGAGATAATGTATTCGTAGCACATCGTTTTCAGCTCCTTTTGTTAGTGCTTTATAATGTATATTACATATCAAGGACATGATAAACAGAGGTAAAAATATAACAACACCATTGGCTTAGATGCCCAATTTCCCCATTAATGAATCGTTACTTTTTGCATTGTTTACGCACAGCGGAGGCGGCGGCGGTGGCGCCGGACAACTACGCCACGAAAATAGGCTGTTGTGATCTCATAACAGCTGTAAAACAATGCATGTTACCAGACAGAAAAATTCTATCTTTAACCAAAATCTGCTGCCTGCAACCATCCAAATAAGGATGTGAAAAATAGCTTGGCATATCCCGCCCGTAGTGTCACGGACGACGGACGGAATGCGTGAATACGCGGCGCGTTGTCCCATCATGTGCCGTTCGTTGCGGAATACTTGGATGAACTCCGTTTGGATCCGCTACAAATGACCACGCTCACGCCTCCTTTCTCCGGTTTACATGAACTTTGAGACCTAACTTATTTTGACGCCAAGTGATTCTCAGAGCCGCATGCAATAAGTAACGCGATTCATTATTGGGGAATTTCGGCATATAAGCCAATGGTATTGTTATATTTTTACCTCTGCTGATCATCTCCTTGATATGTAATATACATTATAAAGCACTAACAAAAGGAGCGGAAAACCATGTGCTACAAATACACTACCTCTTTTTTTATGCAGTATATTCAGTCGGTTTGCACTGCCCCATAGCAAAAGAATGCAATGGTGGGACTAAACTTGAAAAAAATTTTTCTTGACTAAAACAAAAACTACTTCGATTAAACTTTCTGTGGACGAAGGTGTTGTAATTCTCAATCGTATGCGCTTTTCTGATTATTTTTTCTTGGACCACCTTAGGGTGCTACAGACGTCTGAACATACGCCAATGTAGCGTTTTTTCCAAATTCAGGATTTTATTTTAGAACTTGTGCGCCACACACCGGCAGAACAAAAGCTTTAGGAGATAGTAAGTTTTATGGAGAGTTCTATAAAAATAATTGATGTATTTGGTCTGCAATCGTCTTTTATAAAAAAAATTCCCGAAAACGAAGCAATTTACTCCATTTTACCTACGTGCCAAGGAGTGAAAAATATAAAGCTACTTTAAGCAACTGTCCTATAATAAAAGCACGATGCTCTAAAAACACAAAAATGCAAGTTTCAAATGAATGCATGAAACGGTCCATATATAGCGAATTTTTCTTTCGTACCTGGTTTTCCACCATATCGAGAAGTTCAAATCGCGCTCACGTGCCCGAAAAATTTTTGCCGCTCAAGATATTTTGGGAGAATACTGTAGAACTAATGTCTATATCTGTGTAATTTTCTCAGGTTTTTCAGAGAAATTTATTTTTGTCGAGCGCCCAGACTGGGACAGTTGGCATGGAATGACCCACCAAATACTCAAATGCGCTCCCAAACATAAATTATATCCTCCGCAAGTATTATTCAGTATCAGCAAGCACCGAAGGCCTTAGAAAAGCGTTTCCTTAAGTACGAAAGGTCCTGTATCGCCTCAATAGGAACTTTAAGAATATCTCAGTGCATGCAAAAGTAAACTTTAATTCCACGACCCACATAACAACTTGTTCTCGTCCAAGATGTAAGACTTAGGAACACCTTCCTGATGACGTTATAGTTAAAATCACCGGAACTGAATACGTCCATCATATAAAATATAGATTTAGCTGCCCTAGTTGAAGCGTTATCTACTTGATCGAACGGTCATATTGTCACAAGCGGCACATTGGCGAAACAGGACAGCCTGGTAATGTTAGATTCAAGGGGCATGGCGTGGACACGGCGAAGGTAGTGGCACAGCATATTAATGTACCAGGTCACAATTTCGAGGATCTCAAGCGTTACATACTTCAGTCAAACTTTCGGCCCCCGAGAGACAAAAAATATACAGTCATAGCTTATTCACAAGTTTAGTAGACTCCTGCCAACAACTATAAACGTTTGAAAGGGGACTCTCGAATCTATCCGACATGGTACATACACAATGAAAACCTTACACAACGAAAATTCTGACAACCATAACTCAGCAAAACGTCTGCCCTGCCCCCCCCCCCCCCCCACCTGCTTTTTTTTTGCACAGAATACCTGTTTACTTTTCACTCAGTCTATTCTTCATGGCGGCCTCTCCTCCACCCCCGCCCCAGCTTTCGTAGTTGTCGTCTCCTCCTCCTTTGTTTGAATGGGAGGATAGAATACCAAGCATATACAGACATGCGTTAAGGAAATCGGTGGCTGCCTTGAGGAAGACAAGCCCACCTGTCGAAACGTCGGCTGCAGCACACACACCCTGTTTAGAATATTTCATGGCGAGTTCCCATTTTCCCATGACTCCTGCCTTTTTTTGCATGCCACTCATGTATTCTCCCACAGAGCCACGTCAGTGCTTGAAACGATGTTGAACAAATACCCTATAGAGTCCTCATGCTTGGCAAGGAGTCACGTTTACAGATGAAAAAATTTCGTGTCGGAAGCTTAGAATTGCACAAGGCGTCGCACCATGTGAATTGCGTAACAACAGGGTAGTTGAAATCTGTCAGTCTATTATCATTCATCAGCAGCAGCCAGAGCACAAAAGTTTGCAGCTATTTAACTGAACTCTAAACCTCCGATGGTGATTATTATTATGACGATGATGACCATATAGCCACAATGGATGGCTTTCGCCTTCAAGTCGTCGTGGGCGAATGAATGAAGGACTCTGTCAGTGTTTTTTTTCCCTGCAAGCAGTTTTCACTTCCTGAACACAAACATCTCTTCTCCGTGGGCTTCTACTGAAAAATATTTCTGTCAGCTTTGCTTTTTTGAGGCCATTTACACTTATATTGCGATTGCGATTATATCGTTACTTGAGACACATTTCTGTGGCCCCCGTCGCCCTGTGCTTCCGTATGAAGTAATGGGCAATAACTACGTCCCGCGCGTCGTGCGCTCTATGTGCGAGCGAAAGCGTGCGAGGGCAGCTGGCGATAGCGGCTCAAGAGGAGAGTAAGCGCATCGGCTCACTTCTGTCGCGCGCGAAAGTTCCAAGGCGTGGGTACAGCTCCAGCAGGACCTGAGTACTTTGAACGGTCGGCCGCGGTCGCCCTATCTTCACAGGGATCAGCTGACGGCTCACACCTTTGTAAGGGGCTGTGTTCTCACTGCAGCAACCAAGTTTCCGTTCGGCAGATTTCTGTAGAGCTATCCCTGCTCGGATTCTGAAGGACGTAGCTGCGAGCCTTACTTCGCATGAAAGTCTAATTTGTTCCTAACGCATTCATTGCTTTGTCCTCACCGAAGCTGACATTTTATGTTACTGCAGCGCAGTAAAGCCAGTCTTGTGCTCACAGCCACTGGAACAGCTATGTTCTTATCAGCGCAATTGCCAGAAGCACAACCGTATGAAAAAACTTCTTTTAAACAAGGATTCAACAACGCGACTTTTTAACCAATAAAAACAGCCTCAACAAAAAAATAACAGTATAGCTATATGAAAGCGTACAAGCATTTATTTGATCGTTTTATTTCTTTGAACGCTACCCGTCGTTTTGCCTTTCAAAAAATATAGTTTGAATATGCATCACGTGTCAGTTTTCTTGAGAAAGCAATCTATGATAGGGAAGTACAATGTAACTTGTGGGGTATGCGGTCTTTGCACGCCCTCCACAATGGCTTTTGTCTTAGGCGGAAATGCTTTTAGCATGTAAAAACGGAAATTTTCGAACTAATGATGCTATACAGACGAACTTTCAAAAGCAATTTTTACAAATGCGCAGCGTAGTTTCCCTTAAAACCGCACGTTACCGCATGCGACTAGGGTAACTTTCATTACCAAACTACTGTGAGGAACGTCTGACCACTGCAGTGCTGCTCACCGCGTTTTGAGGCAATACAAATTTGCTCTACAACTGTTGTGATAGTAATGCTCCTCTCGTCTTCGCAGACAAACACAACGACGAGGCGGATATAATCCGCCTCGCTAAGGTTACTCTGAGTATACTGAAGAAAACTTCGTAATTAGCTGTTTCATGGGCAACTTGAAGGCCGCTTTCTATATGACAAAGCTGTGGGGTGTCACAATTTATAGATTTCCTGTAGTTTAGACATCCGAATTGTTGCACGTAATTGGAGGCACTCATAATTGAATTTCGAAATCATCAGCGCACCGGAAGTCCAGAAAAGGCGGTCGCTCTGTTACGTCAGACTTAAATGTCGCGACGGCAAGCGACGAAATTGGCATGGAGGCAGTATATTGCAGGGGATAGCGGCAAATCATCGGCAAGTCGCATGCATGATTGTGTTGGTTATACTTTGCGTGTGATGCTTGGCACCTATCTCTTACATTATCACTGTCCACAAGAAATCCGTCATTTCCACATTTTCATTCACTGTAGAATGGCGTAAATTATATAAATAACCACCTTCTATCCTGACCCTTAGTCGCTTGCCTTTACTTCCCCATCATTCACTCATGACGTTCGTCTTGTTAACCAACCTCCTTTCCTCTTCTTGCTTTCTGTCTCTCTCTCTACCCATGGCCATTGTTCAGGTATCAGATGCTTGAGCTCAACCCTTACAGTGCGACCATTAAGAAAACAAAAAAAAACACATGGTTGACTCTCGATCATAGGAATCGGTATAACACGAATGTGAACCGTGTCCTCACAGGAGCAGTTGATATTTATTGCACACTGGTGTTATGTATGTTGGTGTTTGGCAGCTATAGCACCATTTGATGTGGATGCATAAACGAAGACGCCTAGTGGCACGTCAGCATTCTGATTACTAACGTCCACGATCATGGTTTAACCCTTGTGGTAGCTGAAGTAGTTCAGCTTGGACACAGCATATGGTGAACCCCGCGCGAAGGTGGCATCAACAAGGGCGTATTAAGCACTGGTTCTCGATGTGCACTCATTTTACGCGTCGTCCTTTGAAGGGGCAAACGCCATTGTGTGCCCTATCCAGTGATAGGGTAACCTACTCCTGTGCTCAGGCATGTACCACACCACGCTTCAGAAACGCGAGACGCAGAGTTCGTAGTTTGAGCCATAGCTTGAGCCGCTTCCCTCTGGCGTGTGTCTGTCTGCACGAAAGCTCTTATTTTTATTAGTCGATGCTACCGCACTAGAAGCAGTAGGCGGCAGAAAAACACCGTTGGTGCATGTGTAAGGTGCCCTAGTCTTTCTACGAGCAGTCACAGGCCAACACGATGCAAAGGCAAATCACGTACTGCGTAGTGATCGAACCGACGGTATTGCACCGACCGCACAGTTTTCACAATAATGAAACCGTTGCGCTAAAACTTCCGAAGCATTCCCTGTCGGCGCTTAATTGTTTGTGTCATAATTCAGTAGTTCTCTTCACCTCTCCCAGACAGCGACGCCGTCCCGCTAGCAAAGGTCACTGTGAGAGGAAGATGTGAGAGATATAAGGCGCGTTTGTGAAGCGTTCGTGCTTAAACCTCGGTAGCGCATTGTGTAGAGCGCGCAGCCCCTATCGTCGCGAACCAAGACTTCGTGGTTTCGAGCCCCAGGTCGTCCAGTTCAATCAAACTTTTGGTACCTTCGACTGGTCGCCTCTGCCCTCCGACTCAGAGGATCCGGCATTGGTCGCGCTCTGAGGCAGATGATAAACACGCCAGCCGAACGTGAAACTCGCCGTCGGAGAAAGCCGGCACAGGAGTAACAACGCGACTACAGCAAAAGTCCAACTTCTAGCCGAGGTCGTATCGAAGCCTAGCTGAAGCTCCCCACCCCAACAAGCCATACACAAGCGAACTGTTGGTGGCAGGCACGGCTGAAGTCGTCTCATCGCTGTCATAACTTTCGCCGCTGGTCTCCGAGTAAAGTGGCAAAGGAGATGACATCATCTCAGCACTAAAACAGGCTCTTTGACATGTCGACAAAATTGCACAGATAATAATAATAATATCTGGGGTTTAACGTCCCAAAACCACGATATGATTATGAGAGACGCCGTAGTGGAGGGCTCCGGAAATTTCGACCGTCTGGTGTTCTTTAACGTGCACCTAAATCTAAGCACACGGGTTTCTACCATTTCGCCTCCATCGAAATGCGACCGCCGCGGCCGGGATCGAACCCGCGACCTTCGGGTCAGCAGCCGAGCACCGTAACCGCTATACCACCGCGGCGGACTGCACAGATACCAGACGACGCCATATTTTCATATGACGCTGCCATGATCACTGCGCTTTTTTGTGATCACGTGACCAGAAGTGCTCGCACAGATCCATCGAAAGTGATCGGAGCAGCTCAGACCATTTGACTGGAGAGGAGAGCGATCGAAAAAACCTGCCGAACGCGAGGCGTGCGCTCCCTTTCGACTAACCACCGCGATGCCGCCTGCGAGAGCGCGCTAGAGCGCTCCAAAACGACCCGCCGAAGGTGCTATTTCTCTTCTGGTTTTAATTTGTCAGCTGTTCGTGTGCATTTTACTGACGTTACAAACGTGACCGAAATGCCTTGGTGGACCCCGGCACAAAACACTATCGTGTTAATTTTTTTCGTTTCTTCATTCCTCCTCTTAAATTTCATCATATAAGCAACCACTTACTACTACCATTACTACATTGGGGTACCTTTTCTTGCAGACAGGCGAAAGAGTCTTCCGCGCCTATTTTCACAACAAGAATGAAAGAGAAAAGCATCCAGTGTTTACTCGTGAGGAATATACGTTCCACTTGTGAAAGGGGGAGACGACTAGCCGTTTTACCTGACTAATGCTTTATCGCGAAAACTGCTCTGCTGAAACTGTTTTGAAGCGGTGAAACTACTCTTTCTAGGTGACGTGTGCTTATAAAATCTGCTGTAATATGTTTTTGAAGAGTTCGATATTGAGAGAAAGCAACATGTGCTTCAGACGCAGTGATACCTATCCTAGGGATTTATTCCTTGATCTAGGGTTGCTCTATCGAGAATTTGGCGCCTTTCTGGTGAAATATAGGGATTTTTGTGAGCCTCGGGGAATGTGACGTTACGTGGCCCAGTGATTGGCATTACAGAGTAAACACGCATTTACAACTGAAAAGACCGTAAAACTACTTTTTGTTTTCATTTAAATAAAGGTGTTGGCGTTGTGCTGGGCCGAGAGAGGGCGACAGTTGTGACGCCAGATTTTAGTTGTAACGCCTGAAACGGTGCGCTGTAACAAAAACGAAACTTTGCCATCTTGGGTGTTTAGACAAGATAAGCGCATAAACTTTGGCGCCGTGAGTGACCACTGCTCCGTGAAAAAAAGTACCATTTCACCTTGCGCTGCACGAAAAAACGTACCAGTTCACGCTTTCCATGTCCCTTCACCCTGTGAATATTAATGAGAACTAACAGACAATAATGCCAAGGAAAATGAACGTTATTTGTAGTAGTTATCATATAAATGTGAAGAAAGTAAAGTGGTGGAAAAGATAACTTGCAAGACAACTTCCATCATTGTCTGTTAGTTCTCATTAATATTATGTCGAACAAAGAAAAACGTGCCCTTAATTTTTCCCTTCTTGGTTCACCGTGTGAAGTCGCTCCATGTCAAATGGCAAATTCTGGATGCAGCAGGATACATTGAGCTATGTGAGCCGAGTAGAAAGTGAGCGAGAGTAATCACTAAAAGATTTGGCACAATCGGAAGGTGATTGAAAGTATTTATGTATTTATTTATTTATTTGATTTGCGTACATACAAGCACAAGGGCGCTGAGAAAATATGGAGAGAGCAAGCTGGCAACTTCCACCAGAAGGGGCACAACGCCTGCCTGCTCTTTCGGGAGGAAGGAAGAGACAGAGGAAAGGAAGTTCGGAGGAGAAAAAGAGGAAAGGACATAGGAAGGTAAAGAAAAAATTGACGAAGGCTTCGACAAAATTAGGTAAACGCACACACACACACGCGCACAAAAAAAGAAACGCTTATAAACGGGTGGCCAGATCTGTTTGGTCCATGAAGGTCAGCAGAGCTCGATGGGCCTGGTCGCGTCGAGATAGACAACTTCTCGGAAAGAGGTAATCGTCAATGGTGGCGCACTGAAATCCGAGGAACTTATATTCCTTAATCAGCAAATCCCGCTGCGTAGCAAACGCGGGACAGTGTATTATAAGATGCTCAAGTGTTTCACAGGAGCCACAAGCTGCACACAACGGACTGTTGACACGTCCTTGACGATATAAGCGTTCGCGCACCAATACTGAGCCGACTCTTAGTTTATATAACAGTACGGAAGGTGGTTTTCAGTCAACAAAAACGCCCCTGTATTTCTACTGTCATGAAACGTGGATTGCGAAGGTGCAAAATCGAAAATCGACCGCCACCTCGCAAGCTCCAAGCAGAAGAAAAGCGCCGCACCTTGCAATCGAGTCGCACACTGACATATACGCCAGAGACACCTTCAGTCAAAGCGCAATGACAACCGGGCAAGTCGGTTAGTATCTGCAGCACACTCTAAGAAAAAAAAGAGTATGCGTGACTCTTTTCGGAGAGTTCTGACTTGCCACGTATACGACTCTCTTTAAATAGTCACGGTGACTCTCTTGGTGGGTCAGGGTCGGCTCGCTCTAGGAGAGTCCCCTGACCCTCTAGGAAGAGTGCAAAGACTCTCATCGGGAGGATCACGTTATCACTCATAGGGAGTCAGACGACTCTTGCCGGTAACGCTCCTAGGGGGGTCAAGGGACCCACACCAAAGCATCAAGCGACTCCACAAGTATTTTAAGCTACTCATTTGATCCTTGCTCTATTTTTGCGCGACTACTGTTGAAAATAGTGGAGTATTCATTTTAAGCAAGTCCAATAATACTTGCCGTTCTGCCCAGCGACTGTAAAAAAAGAATAGTTCAGTTTTATAATTATTTTTAAAAAACTCGTCAAAACAACACATATTTTCCAACAAAGTTATATAGAAAGCGCGAAAAGATGGTCTGTGATTTCCAATTAAGAAGTTTGGGTATTCCTCATTTACATGCTTCTATGAGTATAGCCAAATAAATGTGTGACTGTGATGTGCACAGTGTCATATGGTGCTAAATGAACAGCAGAAATCGCCATCATGTTTCCATATTTATTCCTTGTGATTAAGAATAAATCAAAAAGTGGTGACGGCTGGAAGCATCAGACTTGTGGCTTGCTAGGTTGTCGCTCCTGTCCAGCGTGAGCACCATGAAAAACGGTATCTGAAAAGCAGAACGTGATATTATGATGAGAAAATGAAATTGCAGTAAACGTTTGCACAACCTACACAATATAAGTGGTTCACACAGACATAATAAAGGCTAACAACAAAACAACAAAGCACATCCTCCGGCAGCCAGAGGCATGCCGTGAGCGGTTATTGACCGCACGTTTTACAAACGTAACCCATCCTTAAATACTCAGATAAACAGATGCGAGTACTAGGGCCCGAACGACACCCAGCGCGTGCGTACGCCGTCTACGTCGAGATCAGACATGTCATATGCTAGAATTAGCGCACATAACTCCCACAATCACGTACACTCACTCGATTCTGTTATAGCGCCCAACGTCATCGCACTGTATGCAAACCACGAAAACAGCAAACAGAAACGAGGGAAAAGAGTGCACGCCGGCGGCCGCAACAACGCGCGCCGTCGAAAGTCTAGAGCTTTTTCACTTTCACCGGCGAGGCGTGTCCAACTTTAATGACTACCGCATACTTTCTGGAAGCCACCGTACTATATCTGCACCTCAAACTACCGTCTTTAAGCCAACAAAAACCATTACATATAGTGCGTCTAAGGGTTCTGTACACAGGCTCTTTTTTTTCACGTTCCCACGCGTGGAAGCACGCTGCACACTCAAGGTAGATAGAAATGTTATGATGAAGTAGACTTAAGTGCTTCTCAAAACGACATCTTGCACCTTCAGTAGTGCAGACACGACGTGCGATCAGCAAGAAATGACTCTCGATTATTGTTTGCATCGCTCACTTTATGGGAGCTTGTACAGCAACGCGCATAACGGTGGGAACTCGTTAACTGACAGCTATAGTTGGCCATCCGCAACAGCCCCGCGGGCACAGGCTGCTGTTGGAAATGGCTGGCAGATAACTTCCGCAGAGCTGCTGCAGACGCCCAGCTAAATCTGTATAATTAGTGCCTACGAAAGCAGTACACTCACCGTTAACTGGCGCCCGTTGTCCGTATCCACAGCTCCATGAATATTCCGCCCTCCAAGCGTCACTTCGTGCACGGAGCCGGCGTCAATACCACCGAAGACGCGCAACCAACTCATCCACGCAACGCATTCCAATAGACCAGGAGACTGAGACGACTGAGAGAGGAGAGCGGCGCGCCACCCCGGCGCCAACCCCGTCTGCGTCGCCGAGCAATGCGCCACAACGGCGCCAAAGGGCGAGCGTGCGATATGTATGGCGTATACGGCGGCTCTTCCGTATACCGAAGCCAATCGAAACGCGCTTCAGGAGGGTCCAGTGACTCCTTCCCAAATGCGAACTCTTTTTTTCTGCCTGTACCTTCCAAAAGGGGTCAGATGGACACCCGAGGAGAGTCACGGTTCCATGACCCTCTTTTGACTCTCTTTTTTCTTAGAGTGCAATTGACGCCGTCTGTAAACTTATGTACAATGACTTTGTACATAACAATGTACAATGAAAAAAGAACTTAAATCACTACTAATATGCTTTTTCTTCTTCGCTAAAAACAATACCAAGAAATCAATCGAGTAAAGAACTATGTTTAGACTTTGTTGAAGGTGAATTAGCCTAATTAAAGACATAAGAAAATACAACATAGGGATTTTTTGTATTATCCAGCGATTTTCGGGAGTCAATTTAGGGGTAAAACGTCGACTTATGTTATCATTACTGTTCGAAAGTAGTTAAGATAGAATGCTGGGGCTGCTGGGGATGTGATCCTAGTATAGCTACGTAATATTTACGCCTTGCCGTTGTCGTCTAAATTCGCTAGTATCATGTAATCGCGTTGTTCCTAACTGCATAATCCTGAGTCTGGGCGCAATAAATGTTTATCATCATGTTAAGAACGCGCAGCGATTTATGTTTTAACGGCGCCGTGTGTAATCAGGAGAAATTATAAAAAACGTGAGAATTATGTGAATAACTCATATGAGCAAATTGCGTTTTCTTTCAATATAGACTATATTCCGGATGGGTTTCGGTCCCGCTATATCGAGCTGCTAACCTTATCGTTTTGCATATTTAACAACAAAACGGGCAGTGCTCCTGTGGAGGTATACACAGGAAAGCGCTTGGCTTAGTGCACTCGAAGTTCATTCGACTTATCAATTTACGTTGCAGTCCTTTGATATTTCATTTAATGTCAATGCATGCAGCGCTCTGAAAGCCCACATTCAAATGAGAAAAGTAGCTGGCTTCTTATATCGACAAGACCCTGATCTAAATAATTTTTTCTGTGCTTGTGTGGCACAGACAAGTGACATGATGATGCATGAAGAGGAGGAGGAGAGGTTGAGGAAAGGAAAAGGCGCAACTTGATGCATGAAGACGCACTAACCGACTTAACTTCTAGCGGGCACTCGAGTGGAAGAGAATAAAGAAGTTAAGTCGGCACTAACCGACATAACTTCTTTATTCTCTTCCACTCTAGTGCCCGCTATCCGCTCGCAATACTTCGCCAGACTTTTTCATGGTCGCTATATCGGCGTTACTACACATCAATAAGCGCTTCCCAAGCCCCAACCACGGCATGTTCCTCTGTCAGCTCTAGCAGAGTTTCTTCCGACCATTGCGTTTCTGTAAGGCATAGTATTGACACTTGCAGGAAGCAAGCTCAAAGCGTCCAACCAAGTAGAAATTGCCCGGAGCTGAGTTCAAAATATCAAAGTTGGTCCAGCGAATGTTCGAAAACTCCACAGTTACCTCAATGGTTAACTGCACAGGAACGTGCTGATTTCATTCAGATAGATTGACCTTCGAGCTGACCCACGTTGACAGTCACGAAACAGAAGCCATCATAGAGGGCAGAGTCCCGTCAGAGCCATTCTTAAAGAAATGGTTAAGAAGATAATTTAAAACGGAGACTTTCTGACATTGAGAAACACCGTCGCAACTCTCTGAAGTAACGGGTGAGTAACGCATGCATATAAAACGGCCTGTTAACCAGCTTTGCTGAATCGATTATATGTGAAGCTCTTATGTCAAATGACAACCGCAATGATATACTAAAAATTTTGGAACTCTCAAAGACGTTTTCGGAAGACCTCGACCCGCTGGTCAAGTTACATCACTAATGTGCCTCTAGTGACGGCATGAAATTTCGATCAAGTAGATAACGTTTCAAGTAGGGCAGGTAAACCTATATTTTATATGATTGACGTAATCACTTGCGGTGATTTAACTATAACGTCATCAGGAAGGTGTTTGTAAGTCTTACATCTTGGTCGACAAGTTGGTACGTGGGCAGATGAATTAGGGTTTACTTTTGCATGCTCTGAGATATCCTTAATGTTTCTATTGCGGCGATATAGGACCTTTCGTACTTCGGGAAACACTTTTATAAGGTGTTCGTCGCTTGCTGATATTGGATAATACTTGTGGAGGATATCACTTCTATTCGGGAGCGAATTTGAGTATTTGTGTATAAATTCTAGCGGCTGGTTGAGCTGTGCCATGGGCCTATTTTAGTTAGTGTTGATTTCCTATCTAGTTGACATGCTTCGTTTTAGACCTTGTTTATAGCGTCGTGCGGGTAATTTCTTTCAAGTAACGTTTTCTTTAGGTTGCTTAAGTCGTGAAAGTAGTCGCCATTGTCGCTACAGATCCTTCTTATACGCCTCCCCCGTCCTACAAATATTCATTGCTTGCAGTGTCGCGGGTGATGACTACTGTAATTTAGGTATTGTTGAATGCCTGTTGTTTTTAGATGCGAAGCATCTCTTGCTCGGGTCTATGTCCCGCGGCGTCGGCGTCCGCACTCACACTACGCATGCGCAACTCTCCTCCTTCCCTCTCTCCAAAAGCTGCCCATCACACTCTCCACTTCTCTCCTACCACCTGATTGCGCTTCTCCTGCGTTCTCGCTTCTGCTCTCGCGGCGCATGCGCTACTCTCCTCCTCTAGTGTCCTCTCCTTCAAGTGTGAATATATAGCGGGCACAGCGCTGCGCGCGTTCAGTTCAGCGCTTGCTTTGGTTCACTCCGCTTGACTCCGTTGATGCTTCCGATGAAGTGCGATGGTCCGATGAAGTATGAGGCGCGCTCGACATGCCGAAATTCTCTCTTGCGCAACGCCGCGATGAGCGCCAGCGCATGCGCGTCCCCTCCCCCTCTCTCTCCTCTCCTACCCTGCCCCCCTCTCGCGCGCCTGTCGACTGCGTTCCCCGCTCGCCCTGTGAGAATCAACGGCCAGGCTAGAGGGAAGACACGACGCGCGTAGTGTTCCTCTTCGCGTTCCACGACATGAGGTCGGCAGCATGCCCGCGGTCGGTAGCATGCCCCAGGAACGCCATCGGAACGCCATCGTGCAAGTGCTCCGGCTTCGCATTGCCTCATGGTCCCCTTTAGCGGGAGATGGTGTAATTTTTTCTGTAGAGTGTCGTTCTTATTTACCTGTTTTAATAGATACCGTCGTGCCTAGGGAATTATTTCACTGGAAATATGGTTCATGGTAAACTTAATGCTAAGGTGAAACTTGTTACAATGGTCAAGAGATACGTTAGTGCGCTTACGTCATGTTCCCATTTAACAAATATGCCGTCTTATGTAGCGGAGATTGCTGTAAGGCTTTACCGGAGATGATTTCAACAGCTGTGATTCTATATGTACCATCAAATTGTTGGCGTACGTTTGCGCAAAAGGGGTTCCCATAATAGTGCCAAAAATTTAGAGGACGAATCAAATTCAAAATATTTAGGCATGAGGACTACTTCCAGTAACGAGAGCATTATATGTTTGCTTGCTTTCTATGCATTACCATGAGACCGCTTCAATCCCTTCAGTGATAGGTATACCCGTACACAAGGAGAATTTATAATGTTACCAGAATGGCCTGATCCGAGACTGTTTGTGTTTTGTTAATGAAATATATTATTCGAAGGAAATGAGGTTTATCTTGAACAAAGCACAGTAGGGTAGATGGTGTATTGGATCAATGATGATTTAGAAGTTTTGATAGCGACTCAGTAGGTGTATTGTTGTTGGATACTGTAGGTCTACCGGGGATTTGCGCGATAACAGTTCGTGTATGAAAACCTCATGAATCTTCGGAAGAAGCTAGAAGCGGCTTGCTTGCTTTTAGGAGCGAAGCTCCTTATATCGTCACCTGGTCGGTCCTCGCCCCATCCGGCGTGCCCCCGCCGTCACGTCTCCCGTATCATTCAATAGGTGGCGCTGTCCCATAGAGATGCATGCAAACTGCAGTTGGGTGACGATACCCTAGATGGCGCTGTCGCACTGAGATAGAAAAAAGAACTAGGAGGCTCACCAGTAAATATACGGCTAGCAGTGCGGGTGATTTGGCAACAAGGAGCATTAAGCGGAAGGTCAGAGAGGCGGAGAGGACTTATTGGATGGCAGCGATGGAAAAGAAGCCGGTTCTGAGTAACTACCGAAAGGGAAAAAACGAAATAAGGAGGGAAAGGTTTTATGATAATTCAAGGGGAAGCGCTTTACTGTTTGAAGCATGGTCGGGCTGCCTTAGAACGCATAGTTATAAAACGAGATTCAGTAACGAAGAAGAACAATGTACATGCTGCGGGGGAACTAAGGAAACGATGGAACATGTACTGATTGAATGTGGCGATATTCACCCAGCTATACGTGTGGGCACGAGTCTACATGAAGCCTTGGGTTTTAGGGACAACAATGGAAAGCTGAACACGTCCGCGATAGAAATAAGTAAGAGACGGTTAGAGTATTGGTGGCAGAAAAGTAGAGATAAAGAACAAAAATAAATAATGAAGGGAAAAATAAGGTCATTCTGCCTTAAGAGGCAGAGAGATAGACCGTGAATTTATATTTTTTTTGTATAATAACATAGATTTAATCAATGTAAATGAGGTATTAGGCCAACATAAAACAAGGAAGCTTTTTTTTTCTTCTTCTTCGAGCCTGGTGGCAGACATGTCACCACCCCGTTACAAAGGGGACGCTCATAGCATCCATCCATCCATCCAGAAAAAAATAAAAATATAAAATAAGAAATAAAAAAATAAAAATAAACCAAGCGAAAAAACATAAAAAATTAAAAAAATGAGAAAAAAAGAAAAAAAGAAAAACAAGGAAAAATAATCAAAGCAGCGTATCGCTTTGAATATTGCTGGCCGAAACCTCTGAACATTTCACGGTGTAACCATGATTGCTTCAGGAGCTTCGCCCAAGCTCGTCATCATTCACCCGTGGATATGTTGTAATTTTTTAGGCATCAAAAACCGGTGCTCGGGGCGTGTGATTAGTTCCCTGGCTAGAAGATGTGTTATCGCATGTTGTATGCAATTATCATATTCTTGAGGTGGGTCGGAAGTAAATTTTCGATAGTAGGTATTGATGCTGAGGTACCTGACAGCTTCGTTTTTATATTTTTCTATAGGCCAGATTACGATACAACCAACCTTTTATATAACTTAGATTTTATAACAAGGTCCTTTCTATTTGAGACTTGTTTTAAGACGTCGTGTTCTCCGTAAGTTAAGGTCTTCAGCTTTCGTCTCTGTCTAGTTGTGCTCAGAATTTCCCTTGAGACTGGGTTTAAGTATAGGTCCAACTCTTGGCATTGTTCTGCAAGTGGTGTTCAAGTGTTTCGCGGTCGCTCATAGTCATTGTTTACGTCTTCTGTGTCTACCGTACCAAGAAAGATTTCCTTGATGCGTAAAGGTCTTGAAAACTCAGTCATATCTTTGTAGAGCTCGTACTTGTTCTCTGCATTGTTTGCGGGGCAATATGTAAGGCCGCGCTTGAGCAGACCTATATCAACTGGACTTAAGCTTTGTGATATATCTACCACTTCACTACTGCGTTCTGGGTGTTGTACTTGGGTTGCGGAGCTTTCTGCCGTGTTCATCGAATTAATCAGGGCAAAGTTCGTAGCACACTTACCGTTACGCTTTTCTTTAATAACAATCATATCTGGGCTTTACCGTCCCAAAACCATGATATGATTATGAGGGACGCCGCAGTGGAGGGCTCCGCGAATTTAGACCACCTGGGGTTCTTTAACCTGCACCTAGGTCTAAATACACGGGCCTGAAACATGTTTACCTCCCTCGAAAATCCAGCCGCCGCGGCCGGGATATGCGCTTTTCCTTGATCAGCAATTTATCGTCTCTGCGTTCTACATATTGGCAATGTAGAATGTATCCTCTCCAAATGGTTTAATGCTATTAAGTTGGTTGGCTGTGAAAGTAGCCTGATTTCCACAATCTGTTTTTTAATACCCATTAATCACAGTCATGCCCTCTCTAAAACACTCTCCCATTTCACCTGCTGTTTACGAATTTTTTATTAATGCCATGCAGAATAGTTTGGTTCTATTCCAGCTCGAGCCGTAAGTTCAGCTCGAGCCGTAAGTTCAGCTCGAGCCGTAAGTTCAGTAAGTCTACATGGGCTTTTTTACGTCATGCCGCGTTTCACAAGCCCAGCGTCTGATAACACGTTTGGGAATTCCGCCGCAAAATAAATTCTAGAATCCATTTATAGTGTGCATGCATGTTCGTTATATCTTTTTTGGGCATAGGTCCACAAAATCGAAAGTCCAATTTCCACCAGGGTCACTGCATCGTTTATTGTCGTTCTAAACACGCACGAATATTAAATGAGCCACCTAAACATTCATTTGGAAAATTGGAAGTAGTCGTGGCAAAGCATTTTGAGAAGTTTTCTAAAATAAATTTTGCGCCTTCACCTACGGTTGCAGATTGACGCTTGTATATGTAATAACGTGGCGTTTTGCTCCAATACAAGGCAATGTGACTCCCTCTTCCTGTGCAAGCGGATATAAACCAATTGCAGGTACTTGCGCAGCAAGGCTACCTCCTGCACTTTATATATTTTAGGTCTGCAAAGTAAGTACACGTGCACTCCTAAAATTGTGCATGGTCCCTCCTTCGGCACGCAGCAATCTCAGTGAGAGACCACACAAGCGCCTATAAATAACACACCGATTAGACAAAATGTTGTCATTTATTTCATATAGATATAATATGAAGTCAAAGTTTACAAAAGCCAAAAGTTCTACGACGAAAATAAGATTATCGTATAATACATGAAAATATAAAAGGTGCGTTGGCGCGGCACAGCGGTAGCCCGAGCACACCAAAAGCCGTATGACTCCAAGACGAAGGAAGACTCGGCAATGTCCCAAACGCTGCCAGCGGTGCGAGTTTACGGAGAGGCATCGCTCGCGTCTCGGAGTCGCTGAGGGGGTCGACCCCTGCAACCAGTGTGGCCTCTCAGCAGCGGCTCGCAGAAGGCGTCTTGAGGAGCATCTAGCCCATAGCGACAGCCATGGAAGACGATGCTCGGCTCAGGACCTGGTGGATTCGGAGACAGCAGACGGGGTGCCTTGAACGACGTCACCTCCCAATGACTGCGCTCACCAAATACGTGTCTGTCGCCGTCGCCACTGTCCTCGTAGAGGTGTAACTTCCTGAAGACATCCGACACGACACTGGCCCACCCACTCGCACGTCCTCCGGCTGGTCGTGGCACTGCGTGCAGCGTCTGCAAGCCCTGTTGGCTTGGACAGTACTGTTGAGCTCCTTTCCTTTGTAGACGTTTGCGCGGCCCAGAGGAGCGAGCAAACGGCGCCAGTGGTCCACCTCTCACGTCGAGACGAAACATGAGAAGTATTCGCCTGCAGTTGCCGTACCGAAGAGCGTGTGCAACTGAAGGCCTGTTGGCGTGCCTTGCGTAGAGAATCTGTCCCGTCAGAGCTCACGGACTTGTGCTCAAAATGTCTGAAACTCGCCGGAAAATCGCTTCGTGAAAGACGCTGTCGCCGTCTGTCTCAGTTGGTGAGCGGAGCTTCCAGGCACGCGCTGTGGTTCCGTCGTCATCGTCTTCTGGATCTGGGATGTCGAAGAAAAAGAAGGAAAATGTTTTTTTTTTTAAGTTCGGAGATGTACACGGAGCATTCTATAATAAAAGTGGCTGTCAGTCGCTTTCTCATCCTTTGTTATTCCTTCGAGTAGGCGATGGCTTCAGTTTGGTGCATTATAGGTAGTCTGCGTAGAAACCTTGAGTAAGCGCCTAATATACACATTTGAGCGAACCTGTACATGGGCTGTTATGACTTCTTATCGAATAATGCGCAACATCTCTGTCATAAGAAAAAAATAGCTGTTGCATTGTTTACGCACACCGGAGGCGGCGGCTGCGGCGCCGGACAACTACGCCACAAAATAGGCTGTTGTGATCTCATAACAGCTGTAAAACAGTGCATGTCACCAGGCAGACAAATTCCACTTTAACCAAAATCTGCTGTCTGCAACCATCCAAATAAAGGGGCTAAAAATAGCTTGACATATCCCGTCCGTAGTGTCGCGGAGGACGGATGCAATGCGTGAATACGCAGCGCGTCGTCACATCTTGCGCCGTTCGTTGCGGAATACATAGATGAACTCCGTTTGGATCCGCTATGAATAGCCACACTCACGCCACCTTCCTCCGGTTTACGTGAATTTTGAGAATTAACTTATTTTGACGCCAACTGATTCTCAGAGCCGCATGCAATATGTTACGCGATGCCTTATTGGGGAATTTCGGCATCTAAACCAATGGTGTTGTTATATTTTTACCTCTGTTTATCATCTAATTGATATGGAATATATATTATAAAGTACTAACAAAAGGAACTGAAAACTATGTGCTACGAATACACTACCTCTTTTCGTTATGCAGTAAATTCAGTCGGTTTGCATTGCCCCCATAGCAAAATAATGCAATGGTGGGACGAAACTTCAAAAATGTTTTTCTTCACTAAAACAAAAGCTACTTCGATTAAACTTTCTGTGGACGAAGTTGTTATAATTCTCAATCGTATGCGTTTTTCTGTGTATTTTTTCTTGGACCACCTTAGGGTGCTACAGACGTCTGAACATAGGCCAATGTAGCGTTTTTTCCAAGTTCAGGATTTTATTTTAGAGACTGTGCGCCGCGCACAGGTAAAACAAAATATTTAGGAGGAGGTACGTTTTATTAAGAGTTCTATAAAAATAATTGATATATTTCGTCTACAATCGTCTTTTATAAAACAATTCCCGAAGACACTGCAATTTACTCAATTTTACCTACGCGCTAAGGAGTGAAAAATATAAAGCTACTCTAAGCAACTGTCCCTTAATAAAAGCGCGATGCTCTAAAAACACAAAAAAAAAACAAGTTTCGAATGAATGAGTGAAACAATCCATTTATAGCGAATTTTTCTTTCATACCTGGTTTTCCACCATACCGAGACGTTCAAAGGGCGCTCACGTGCCCGAAAAATTCTTGCCGGTCAAAATATATTGGGAAACTACTGTGGAACTAATGTATATGTGTGCGTAATTTTTTCAGATTTTTTTAGAGAAATTAATTTTTGTCGAGCGCACAGACTGGGACAGTTGGTGTTGAATGACCCTCCTGCTCTAATGATGTATTGATTTCATCTTTTATACATGTTCCACAGTTGTATTTCTTTTCTTCCGCTTCTTGCTTCTTTTACGACTGTACCCGCCCCCCTCGTACCTTCGTAAGAGCGCCTTTGGGGGTATTTTGGATAAAAATAAATACATAAATCTTGTAGGGAACAGCGGCAAGTCATCCAACGTGCACCTGTGTGTTGATTATACTTTGCTTGCGATGCTTGGCACCTATCTTTTACTTTACCATTGTGCGCAATAAATCCGCCATTTCCACACTTTCTTTAATTGAAGTAGTGCGGACAATATGTAAATAACCGCGCACATCCTGTCCATGAGTCGCTTGCCTTTACTTCCCCATCATTTACTCATGAAGCTCGCCTTGTTAACCTGCCTGGCTTTCCCCTTCTTCTTTCTCTATCTCTCTTTCTCTGTCTATCTCTCTCTCTTTCTCTACCCATGGCCATTCTTCATGTATCAGCTGCTCGAGTTAAACCCTTACAATGCCACAGTAAAAAAAAAAACATGTTTGATCCCTCGATCATAGGAAGCGGTACAATACGAAAGTGAACCGTGTCTTCACAGGACTGTCACGACGTCTCAGTGATTGAGACCACTTCAATCCCTTCAGTGATACGTAGACAAGGAGAATGTCTAATGTTACCAGAATGCCCTGATTCGAGACTGTTTGTGTTTTGTTAATGGAATCTATTATTCGAAGGAAATGAGGTTTATCTTGAACAAAGGACGGTAGATGATTTAGAAAGTTTGATAGCGACGCAGTAGGTGTACTGTTGTTGGATACCAGGGTGTCGGAACGGAACGAAAACCGAAAACGAAAAACGAAAAAAACGATATTTTCGACCGGAACGAAAACGTAACCGAAACTTTATCTATTATTTCGTTCCGGAGTGAAACCGAAATTTTTAGATGCGAAGCAGCTTATGGCCGAGTTCAATCCGGTGGTGGTGGTGGTGGTGGTGGTGGTGGTGTGCGGCGTGACCACCTTTACTGCGAATGCGCATCCTCCTCCCCCCTCTCCACCTCTACACTCCCCCTCTCGCGCACCTCATTCTCTCATGCGCAACGCCGCGATGAGCGCCAGCGCATACGCGTCCCCTCCCCCTCTCTCTCCTATCCTACGCCCCCCCCTCTCGCGCGCCTGTCGACCACGTTCCCCGCTCGCCCTGCGAGAAATAACGGCCAGGCTATAGGGAAGACACGACGCGCGTAGCGTTCCTCTTCGCGTTCCACTACGCGAGGTCGGTAGCATGCCCGAGGGCGGTAGCATGCCCAACGAACGCCAACGGAACGCGATCGTGCAAGTGCTCCGGCTTCGCATCGCCTCATGATCCCCTTTAGCGGGAGATGGTGTAATTTTTTCAATCGTTTTTCGGTTCACAAGAAAACTTCCCAATGCGGAGCAACTGAGCTCATGCATTGTGAGCATATCTAAGGGTGCAGTACTAGCTCGCACCTCAGGCAGGAATTCCAAAGCAAAGGTATGTTGAAATTGTGCGAAAAACGAAAACAGTGGCAACCAGAGATGTCTATATTAACGCAAGGGGACTTTTGCGTGCCTGTCACGCAGGCCAGCGTAGAGAGGGCATTGTCCGCGCTGAAGTTTGTTACAGCGAAAGCTGTTATGAGTTCACAACAGCTGATTTTGGCGCCATAGTTGTCCGCCGCCGCCGGTGCCTGTAACCGCTATCACGTGAGATAAGGAAAAATTAAATGAGAAAAAATTTCTAGGATCGGATGGGATTTCAATCAGCGCCCTCTGCGTGGCAGTCGGGTCTTCCACCACTGTGCGCCTTTTCCACGGAATGGAATGGGAAGTGAATTACGCCTTTTTCCGAAAATAGAGCACGTTTTCGTCTACGTGCTGTTTTTCAAACTTCAAACATTAGTAAGTCAGAGCCTCGAAATTAACAATAAAGCAGTATTTTTAAAATGGCTTGGCTGATTACAAGCACGGTACATTTATAAACAACGCGCCTACTAGAAACCGAGGCATGAGGTAGTGTACAAACAAATGCATTATCCCAGCAGATACCGAAGGGAGAAACAAGTTATTTCTGCCCATTGAAACCCCCACACGAATGTGGCGAATACTCTATGCACAGCCTGATCTTAATCTCACGAGCAGTTTAGTACCCGACACAAAGGAAGACATTGCATACCTGCGCACAGGCGAACACAGAAAGTTCTTCTCACCCCATCCATGCTTGCGAGGCGCGCTTGACAAGCGTTAGTGCTGACAAGCAGTGCGGCCGGTCTTGCGCATTCGATGCAAAGGCACAAGGTGCCCGAGAAGTGCGCTGGTCCATTTAATACTAGCAGATCTAAAGGGTTTTGTTCCCCATCAACCAAAGCTTAGTTTTCTCCATATTCACGACCGCTCGAGGCGCGTGGCAAAACTGCTTAGTCTTCTTGAATATTACTTTTGTCAGCATAAAAATACGCTACGTCGTCATTTTGGCATTAGCACATTTAAGCATAAACAATATTAAAACACCACCATTCGTTCAAACATGCTGACCATGCAAATACTATAGATAGCTGGATAACTGCCCCTATGGGAATTAATAGGGTGGTTGTACTGCACGAGATATGTCACCAAGTAACTATCCCTCGACCTTTGTCGCGTTACTGCCACCGTGTCGGGGCAGACGCGCAGAAGAAAAAGACAAGAGACGAGCGTTCAAGCCCCAAACCAAGAAAGCCACCCGTTTATTGTCTGTCCTGCTTTTATAGCCTCAGTGGGCGGAGCAGTCACCGGTGTGTTCAGACGCCGCAGCCGTCCAGGAACGCGGGCGTCGCTTGGTCGTATGGCGTAGCACGTCGATGCGTTCTCAACGCGTTCCTCGAAGCGCTGGTCGCGTTCGATGCAACGCCACATCTTCCCTTTTTTTTTTTTGAGTCACTGTACTGTATCACTGCACAAATGGAAAAAGAGTCTCACTGAAAACACAATACATCATTTTAGGCACTGGATACGCTAGAACCACTCACGAATAACGACGCCAAGAATTTTCACTACTAGTAACCGTAACGTTTCGGTGCAATCACTTTTCTTCCCGAGCGTGTCACGTAATCGCTTGGTTCTTCCGCTGGCAACGAAACAGTTTGTCTGTCATCAGCGACATTTGACTCAGCAGTCTCCTCACTTGGCGGATGGAGCAGATTTTTGGCTGTGCTTGGCGAGCTTACACCCTGTGGGAAGTCATAACTTCCGGTCTCGTCATCAGCCTTCGGCTCGAGCCGCACGAGAGCCCTCCGATTACTCTCGATTTGTGCGCCGGAGTCCATCTTGACAACGTAGGACCTTGGTCTCCCGGCGTTCCGTATGACTACGCGTGCAGCTTTACAGTCGTTGACCCACACGCTGGTTCCCGGCAGCAGGGGTGGAATATTACGAGCAGCCTGCCGGTGATTGAAATTCCTCCTCTGCTTCTCCCTCACAGCACGATCTTTGTCGCGAACTCTTTTCATGTTGCTGGCCTTGGGTGAAAGCTTTTTGGGGTGCAGGGGGATCGTAGTACGCAGTCGCCTGCCCATCAAGAGCTCAGCTGGAGTTTTCCCCAAAGGTCCAGGGGTATCCCTGTACCCTAGTAAGGCGAGATATGGGTCACGGGATTTCTGAATGAGACCTTTTATCGTCTTAACCATCCTATCCACCTCTCCGTTGGCCTGTGGATATCTCGGGCTCGATGTGACGTGCCTGAACCCGTATTCTTGAGAGAAGGAGTGGAAAGCTGATGAGCTAAATTGTGTTCCATTGTCTGAGAACACCATTTCAGGAATACCGTGCCGTGCAAAGATGCTTTTAAGATGGTTTACTACGTGTTCACTAGTAGTTGATGCCAGACGGGCCACTTCTGGATATTGAGACAGGTAATCGACGACGACCAGATAATCCGCACCCTTGATTTGGCAAAGATCAATGCCAACTTTCTGCCAAGGCAGCATCGGGGTATCGGACGGAATCATTGGTTGCGCAGCCTGTTCGCGCGACATACTGCACTCTCGGCAGTTGGTTACTAGCTTTGCTAGTTCTGAGCTTAGTCCCGGCCACCACACCGACTCGCGCGCACGCGCCCGACATTTAGTGATGCCCTGGTGACCATCATGTAGGTGACTCAAGACTTCGGCCCTTTGACGCTGCGGTATGACGAGGCGCATGCCTTTCATCAAAACTCCATTACAAACTGAGATTGCCGCCCTGGATTGCCAGTATGGTTGCATGCAGACTTGAAGGGAACGATATCGTGGCCACCCGTTTCGACAGAAACGAACCAAGGTTTGGCACATGGTACCTTCTGCCTGGCCCTGCTTAACTTTCTCAAAGCCGCTAACTTCAGCCACGGTATCCATGCAACCTTGGGCAAAGCGCTCAATCTCGGACACAGACAGAGCTTGAGGATCTTTCTGACTCAATTGGAGCGGAGCCCTTGACAAAGTATCTGCCAAGACCAGATTTTTCCCGGGCACGTACTCCACCTTGAACGTGAAGCGCATTAGCCTCATTCTGAAGCGCTGAATTCGCGGAGGGAGCAAATCAAGCGGCGCTTTGCCCAGCAACGTTACGAGTGGTTTGTGGTCAGTCTCGAACTTTACTTCGAGTCCTCTGATGTACCCTTCAAACCTCTCCGCAGCCCATGTTAAGGCTAAAGCTTCCTTCTCGATCTGTGCGTACCGAGACTCCGTTGGCGACAATGACCTGGAGGCAAACGCCACTGGACGGCGTTCTCCATCCCCTTGCTCTTGGAATAATACTGCGCGGAGCCCGAATGAAGAGGCATCAGCGGAAACTATTGACGGATGCTTTGGGTCATACTTTGCCATGCAACGATCAGAACATATCTGTTCTTTGATGCCAATCAGAGCATTTTCCTGAGGTTTACCCCATGTCCACTCGCGACCCTTTCACAAAAGTTCACGCAGTGGTGCGCTTATCTGTGACAAATTTGGAATAAACCTGGCGATGTGATTAGCCATTCCAAGAAGTCTACGCACACCGCTTACGTCACGAGGTGGATCTAAATTTCTAAGAGCATCCACTTTCTTCGGGTCCGCTTTTATGCCTTCTTTATTGATAAGGCATCCTAGAAACGCCACTTCTTTGACGCCGAAGGAACACTTCGCTTTGTTAAGCGTTATGCCTTCTATTTCCAGCTTTTCCAATGTTTTCTCGAGACGCTGATCATGCTCTGCCTTCGTGCTCCCAAAAATTAATATATCATCAATCAAATTGACAACGCCAGGTATGCCAGTCAAGATTTCTGACATCCTCTTCTGAAAGTACTCTGGCGCCGATGTGATACCAAAGGGCAGCCTTTGAAAGCAGTACCTTCCGTACGGCGTTATAAAAGTGGTCAACAGCTGACTCTCTCTTGACAGCTTAATCTGGTAAAAACCAGAATTCGCGTCTAACTTTTAAAACACTGTTGCTCCACCCAATAACCCTAGCGTCTCATCCACGGTGGGCAGAACATACCGTTCTCAAATTATATTTTTGTTTAGGTGCGTTAGGTCGACGCAATTTCGTCTTGCTCCTGATGGTTTCCACACCGGAACCATTCCAGCGCACCACTCTGAAGGCCCTTCTACTTTCCTTATTACGCCCTGTCTTTCCATGTCGTCCAACTCGTGCTTTACAGCATCTCTCATGGGAAGAGGAACGCGGCGCGCCACATGAACTGCATAGGGCACAGAGTTCGGCTTCAAGCGGATCGTATACTCTCCCGATAGCGTACCTAATCCCTGAAACAGCTGAGGGTACCGATGCTCCCACGATCCTGAAGACGTTACGCCGTCAACAAATTTAACACCCCTAGCCGTTCTGAGGCCTCTATACCGAGGAGAACGGATCGCAACGAAGCAACGACAAATACTGTTTGCTTGATAGCTGCCTGCTTCCAACTAATAACCGCAGTGAATTTTCCCAAAACCTTTAGTCGATTACCGCTTGGTCCCGTTAGAACTATACCCGTTCTCTCTAACTTTGATGGGATGCCAGGGAATGTTGAAGGAACTACTGATACCTCAGCGCCCGTGTCTACCTTCGCGGAAGCTGGCGTTCCGTTAATACGCACTTCAATAAACTTGGCACTCGCGGCGCAATTATCAACAGTACCGAGAAAGTACAATGCATTGTCTCTCTGAAGGGAAGACAGTCCTACCTTGCTCGTTGTGAAGCCCTTCTTGCGACAGACCGCACTGAAGTGTCCCTTCACGCTGCAGTGGTAACACTTGGCTGACTTCGCCGGGCCCATCGGCCTGGGATGCGACGCTCGTCCGCAGAAAGGACACCGCTGACCTTCAGGTGCCGCGCCCTCGACGCGATGCGTTTGATGCTCCTTTCGAAGAGGGTGTGAAGACGCGCTCTTCTTTTCGACCGCGTCTACGTCGGTTTCCATTGTAGTACCGGACGAACTGGCGTTGTTTCGCAACTGATGCTGTTGCTCGTGTACTGTTTCCTTGAGACGGGCCTTGGCAACGGCACTTGCTAGCGTGAGGTCGGCGTCCATTTGCAGCGTTTCGGAGAGCTTCGCGCCCCTGAGCCCAACGACAAAGCGGTCGCGAATCATTCTTTCTTTGAATGTGCCGAAGTCGCACCTGTCCGCAAGCGTGTGCAGAACTGTAACGAAGTTGTCGACGGACTCTCCGGGATTCTGGCTTCTGCGATGAAAGCAAGCACTTTCGTAGACGATGTTGCGAGCAGCAACGAAGTGCTTGTCAAACTTGCTCTTGACGACCACGTATTTCTTGGCGTCGTCTTCCGACAAGTTGAAGGTTTGGAATATTGTCCGCGCTTGCCTTCCCATTGTGTAAAGCAGCGTCCTGACTTGAGCTTCCTCGCTGCGCTCGTTCAATCCCGAAGCAAACCGGTAGTCGTCAAATTCTTGCGACCACGCCGGCCATTCGGACGTTCTTTCGAAGTTGAAGTTTGATGGCGGCTGGATGGCGAACATTCCGGAGCAAGTCCCTGTTGTCTCGTTACCAGGCATGTTGGGGTTGTCGTCCTCTGTGCAGAGCGATCCTCAGAGACGAAGAAATACTGCGTGATGCTACTTTCTTGACGTCAGCAGGAAACTTCTGACACCATGTCGCGTTACTACCACCGTGTCGGGGCAGACGCGCAGAAGAAAAAGACAAGAGACGAGCGTTCAAGCCCCAAACCAAGAAAGCCACCCGTTTATTGTCTGTCCTGCTTTTATAGCCTCAGTGGGCGGAGCAGTCACCGGTGTGTTCAGACGCCGCAGCCGTCCAGGAACGCGGGCGTCGCTTGGTCGTATGGCGTAGCACGTCGATGCGTTCTCAACGCGTTCCTCGAAGCGCTGGTCGCGTTCGATGCAATGCCACAACCTTGTTAACGTGTTTTGCGTACTTTTGCAGTTCTTAATGCATCTGATGACATCAGTTTTATGGGGCGTTCATTCTTAACTCGATAAAACTATCAAGATGCCTTTCCTACGTCGAGGAATTACAGGATTGGAATTGAACTGCCCGGCCATTCCCAGAGTGCGAATGGGCTGTTTTTTCACTCCGAGGAATGGAAAGGAATGGAATTGCAGCAAGTTCTAATGCCCCGCAATGCAATTGGAATGGAGGCGCCCATTCCGCAACACTGCTTCCCACCCACTGAAAAGTGCTCAGCGATAATTCTTTATCATCATCAGTCACAGCTCAAAGTGCACATAATGCCTTACAGATGTGTATAGAGTGTACCACGAGACTATGAAGAATGACGAAAAATGGCATAGTGGGAACTTCTCTACATCAGAAAAATTGGGATGATTTATGGCGTAGTAGGTACCTTGCATGTGTACTTGTATTATTGCTCCAAGAGACTCTCCAACGGGCTCTACAAAGTCCGCTCTTCCAGCTTTCGTTGTGACTGTGCGGCGTGTTCCGCCCAGGCCTGGCGATCTTTTTATCAGAACAGTGGTCTCGCACATCAGGGAGTACACTCAATGACGTGCTGCTTCTGAGATCGTGCTCACTCCCTTGACACAATGCATTGAGCCCATCAAAAAAGTTGGTATTTTCTCTTGAGAAAATAAATATCATGACTTTGGAATTAATACTGGTTTGTGCTAGTTAGTAGGAATTCGCGGTACAGTTACTTCCGCTCCAAAGAACGTGTTTTACCCTTGTCCCACTTTCCTATATAAGAGGAGGGCAAGTAACTACATCACAAATCCAATGTTTTTTTAATGATTACCTTAACTTCAAATTTTTGCATAAAAAACCGTTGCGAACCGTTACGGAACATTTTTTTTCGTTCCGGAACAGAAACGGAACGGAACTTTTTGCGGTGGAACGAAACTAAAACCGAAACGAAAAATTTCGTTCCGACACCCTGTTGGATATTGTGTGTCTGCCGGGGATTCGCGCGATAATAATTCATCTATGGAAATCTTGTGAATCATCGGAAGAAGCTACAAGCGGCCCGCTTGCTTCTTATTTAGGAATCAAAGACCGGTGCTCGGAGCGTGTGATTAGTTCCCTTGCTAGAAAATCTCTTATCGCATGTTGTATGCAATTACCATATTCTTGACGCGGGTCGGAAGTAAATTTTCGGTAATGGGTATTGCTGCTAAGGCATTCGAAAGCTTCGTTTTTATATTTTTCTATAGGCAAGATTACGATACTACCAAACTTGTCCGCAGATTTTTTCACAATGTCATTTCTATTTGATAGTTGTTTCAAGACGTCGTGTTCTCCGTAAGTTAAAGGGACTGTCTACCGCCCTTCATCGCTTTTCCGTTCCGTACCGCAATAGAAAGCGTACCGTCTGATGTGTCCAACCTTTCAGCGATATCTCGGGAAAGTGAGAAGAAATTTTTAAGACAGAATTTTTCCATCTGCGTTCGGTCTTCTTCCATTGGCGTGAAACATGCCCACAACACTGGTTGGCGGACGTGATGACGATTGTGGTGCCGCTAAAAATTAAAACTGAAAGCACATGTGATTTCTGAAGGATTACTTTGTTTTCGCTGCACACTATTGTAATGAATGTAACAGTCGTTTTCAGCGCGCTAGTGGTTAAATGAAACCTTATTATACGATTACAGAACACTTGTTTTGCTGTAATCGCAGTCCATGCGTTTATTTTAGCACTGCTGTCGCAATCCAACCCAAGTCGATTCATCAAAAAGAGACAATAAATGCGCGCCTTCAAAGCGCAGCACATGTGAGACATCTTAACAACAATACAGCGGCACATTACGACCAGCGCGGAGAGCCGCATGGCATAGCGCATGAGTTGAAGCAGAAGAAATCGATGACGGCGCCGCAAGCATCGCCACCGGGCGCCTTTTTGGATGCGCGAGAAAAAAAAGGCAAAAAATTACTCTCTGACGCAACCGAAAGGTGCCTCAAATGCGTAAAATACAATATCACGTTATACAAGTTTGTTTTTCAGCAAAATGAGTCGACCTGTGAGGATTTATTGTCATACGAGTGGATTGAACCACAACGCTGTTGGCTGACGCTAGCGGTCATTCTTTCACGATTTTCAACATCAAATTAAAAATATATTTCCTTTTTATGGGGCAAAAGCATGCTCGTTGCCGCCGATGTGACGAACAATCTTTTCATTTCCACCACAATCAGAAAACTTTTTCCAAGCAGTAGACAGTCCCTTTAAGGTCTTCGGCTTTCGACTTTGTCTTGTTCTGCTCAGAATTTCCCTTGAGACTGGTTTTAAGTATTGGTCTAACTCTTAGCATAGTTCTGGAGGTACGCCAGGTGGCGTCGAGCGGAGCAGTCGGGCGTTCTTTCGGCTGCCGCTTTCGCAAATGATTTTTGTGGTTTTTCTTGTGCTGTGCCTCAGGATTTTGCTACGCATCGACGCATAAGCCGCCAAGGATCACGTCGGTACCGGACTTTCCCCGGTAGGTCGATCTTTTAGCATTTTACCGGACTTTTACCTCTACGGCCTCGCCGCGCTGGCCAAGACGAACGACCAGAACGCATTGTTGGCGTCTGCCGGGCAGGACGCGTCCTTCGCTCCTCCGGCTTGGCCGATATGATGGAGGGTGCGGCTGTTGTTATGGAAGGCGACGACCTTCCACCGGAGGATTTTGGAGAAGAGCACGGCTGGCGCTCCGCCGCGGTCAAGAAACACTCTAGGCGCACAGACGCTAGTGCTACAGAGCGTGCCACGACATGCGGCGACGCCGGCGGTTATTTCAATGCAATAAGAAAGGACCTAAACTTGAACAAGGTTATCAAATCGTCAAGAATGCCCCGGCTGCCGAGCGAGCACTGGAAGATTATCGTTCGCCCTAGAGGTGGCTTGGATGTTCAGCAGACGGGCTCGGCTAGACTAGGCCGGGCGATCGCGGTGGCGGCCGGAATTGCGCCTGAGCTAGCCGGTCAGGATGTTGTCTGCCCGAATACAATGCAAAATATTATAGTTATCAGCACGGCGTCCCGGGCGAACGCCGACTCTTACCTCAGGATGAGATGCCTTACATTGGGAATCAAGCAGTATGAGATCAACACCTATGAGGCTGCCCCGCATGCGACATGTAAGGGGGTCATTCGAAAGATTGATATATCAGAGAGCCAGACGGATCTGGAGAAGAGTATCCTCACTGACAGAAACCCTTCGGCTTTGGGAGTGAAGCGCATCAAGAACAGTGAAACGGTGGTTATCGTCTTCGACGGCTACAAGGTGCCAAATTTTGTTTATTTCGGCACGGCGCTGGTCAGATGCTCGCTCTACCATCGTCAGCATGACTGCTGCTACGCCTGTGGCAGACTGGGGCATAGGGCGGATGTTTGTCCGACACCGGACGAAGTTGTGTGCAAGCAATGCGGGATCAGCAATCCTGGTGAGAACCATACGTGTTCCCCGAAATGTGGGCTCTGTGGTGGTCCGCACGCTACGACTGACAAAAGTTGCAAGCAGAGGTTCCAACTTCCTTTTATTGTGCGATGGCGGAGAAGAGAGCGCCGTGCAGAATCCGAGCGCCGTAGCCAGCCATCGGAACCTGCCAGCGCCGACGTGGGTCTGACCCAACACGCTGAAGCCCAGGCGGATGACTGTGACTCGTCGCAACGGCCACGCAGCCCATCCAGATCCAGCGCACGGTCCAGGAGTCGTTCTCGAGGCCGGAAGGATGGAGGCTCTTCTGAGGGCCGACCCCGGTCCCGATCCAAGAGTCGTCGTCGGTCCAAATCGAGGGGCCGATCTCTCTCGAGGAGCCGGACTGGGGACCCGCAAGGAAAGGTCCATTTCCAGGGTGAATCCGAACCGGCGTTGCAAGGTGGCACTTGGGCTGATCGGGTGCGCAGCGGCGGAAGACCCGGCGGAAAGGTAACGGGGGGCACTGCGCCAGAGCAGGGTCTAGAGGAGTTAAACCAACTTCGGAAGGAGAATGCTGAAATGCGCAGCATTATTGAGTCACTGAGAGCCGAAATGGCTGAGTTAAGACGTACCAGTAAATCTCAACCGACTCCATCATCCGCTTCTCAGCTCTCAGGTTCTCCCTCTCCTCAACCCACGGAGGTTCCCATGGTCGTGGAAGCGGGCCCCTCCGGCAACCCAGCCAAGCGAAAGGCTGTTAGCAGTTCAGCCGAGAATGTGCAGGCTAAGGCTAAATCTGAAATTAAGGAGACTCTCAATTCAATTTGCCTTGAGATTCAGAGACTTAATGAGCGCCTGTCGGTGATGGATCACCGTCTCACGGTTATGGACCAAAAGATAGATGCTCAAAATGTAAGGATTCAATGCGTGGAGTCTCAATTACAGAACGCCGACCCTATGGTGCAGAGCCCCGATATCAGAGTAGCAACTAAGGTCCGCCCGGATTTCTTTCACGAGGGAACGCCATTGTCGACGCCATCTCTCGTGGGTATCCAAAGTTCGAATAGTAGCCCTCCTACTGTAGAGAACCTGACCAAGGGGTCAGGGAGCCCCTCTAATGATCAAAATGGCCTCGCACGCTGAATTTCGTATATGGCAATGGAACTGCAGGGGGATCCTTAGCAAAAGGGGCACCTTGCAGCAATTTGTCCGCGCTCACAGCGAGAAGCCACAAGTGATCCTACTGCAGGAGACGCTGTCCGATAACGTAGCCCTCCCGGGTTACAAGGCACACGTAATTAAAGGGGAAGGTAGGGGCATTGCAACATTGGTCAGTAACAGATTCACTTTCGTAACACATGATCTCGGGGTTAGGCCTAGAAAAACGGAGATCTCCTTGGTTGAGGTCATTCCGAGCGCTGCCAACCTTTCCAGTATCTTTATATTGAATATATATAGTAGCCCTAGTGATCACAGTCAGCGTTTTAAGACCATCATAGCTAAGGCAACGAGAATGGCTGGGCTCTCCCCTCTGGTTGTAGCGGGGGATTTTAATGCGCCTTTCCATGCGTGGAACTACCCATATGATTCTGTTAAGGGTAGGAGCTTGTGGCAGGAGACGGGGGATGTGGGTCTAATATTAATGACGGACCCGGCATTTCCTACTCGACGCGGCACATCCACCACCAGGGACTCTACGCCGGATCTAGTCTTCGTCAAAAATGCGGGCTCAGTCGAGTGGGAAAACCTTCTGACAGATTTAGGCAGCGACCACTATATTAACGTCACTAAATTACAAATGGAGGCAAAATATAGAAGAAAGTTCTCCTATCTGGACTGGGATAAGTTTAGAGAGTCACGCACGGCTCGAGCTGAACGAGGGGAAAAACCAGAGTCTCTGGAGCAGTGGACAGAGATGCTGCTGCAGGATGTTAAGGCAGTCACTAAGACGATTGAGACAGAGGTACCGACCGACAAAATGGACAGTAGACTTGCGCATTTATTGGAGGCCAAGCAGTCACTGTTGGAACGATGGAAGGGCCAGAGACTTAATCGTAAGCTTAGGAAAAAGATTGCAGAGATAAATAAGCAAGTTGAAGAACATTGCCAAACATTATCCAGGCAGGAGTGGGATGAAATTTGTAATTCAGTCGATGGACAAATGCGAACGAGGGGTAAATGGAACCTTCTAAAACATCTTCTGGATGAGTCGGGCACAAAATCTAATCAAAGGGGGGTCCTTGCTAAAATACTCCATCTTGCTCAAAAGTCCTCCTCGGGAGCGGAGATATTAGAGCAGCTATCTAATAAGTATCTACCGCTAGCTCCCGATTTCAACATGCAAGCCTATCCGGCGTATGAAGGGACACCGTGTCCTCATTTGGATGAACCCTTCGGAGTAAGTGACGTGCGACGAGCCCTGCACGAACTCAACGGCGGATCAGCACCGGGTCCGGATAGGGTTAGCAATAAAGCACTTAGAAACTTGGAAGATGACTCTGTTGAATATCTCACTGACGAGATTAATAAGATTTGGAAGGGAGGTGATATCCCGGAGCAATGGAAGCTGGCCAAGGTGATACTCATACCCAAGCCCGGTAAAGCGCCGAGTTTGGATAATCTCCGTCCCATCTCTCTCACGTCATGCGTGGGAAAGGTGGCGGAGCACGTTATCCAGAACAGAATTGCGGCTTACATAGAAGACAATGATATCTTTCCTCACTACTTAATTGGCTTTAGGCCGGGCCTCTCCACACAGGATGCTATGAAAATCATTAAGACTCAAATTTTAGATAATCATACTAGGGATACCAGGGCGATCCTGGGCTTGGATTTAAAAAAAGCTTTTGATAATGTCCGTCATGATTTCATTCTGAATGCAATCTCTGGTCTCAACCTAGGTTCCTCGTTTCATGCGTTTGTCAGATCCTTCCTGAGCAGTCGGAGAGCCATTCTTAAAGTTGGCGATCTGGAATCGGATGTGAAAGTCCTGGGCGATAGGGGCACCCCGCAGGGCTCTGTTCTTTCACCCCTACTTTTTAACATTGCCATGGCTGGTCTCTCGAGGCAGCTTAGTGGAATTCAGGATGTTGGTCACACAATTTACGCAGATGATATCACCATTTGGTGTCCGGGAGGTAGTGATGGCGCTGTAGAGGCTGCCCTGCAGGAGGCAATCGACACTACCGAGTGCTTTCTGGAGGGCACAGGTCTTTCCTGCTCACCGGAGAAGTCTGAACTTCTCCTGTATAAGCCGGTCAGGAGGGGCCCCCGACCGAGAGGCTGGGTGCCACCACTAGAGACCGACATCCACCTCCGTACCAAGAGTGGTGGGTTAATCCCCAAGGTCGCTTCCATTCGAATCCTAGGTATGACGCTGGAAGCGACGGGCACCAATAACATCACGATTCAAAGATTAGCGCAAAAGACAGATAGTGTTATTAGGCTAATTAGGAGGGTGGCTAATCGACGGGCAGGGTTATCAGAGGATAACTTGGTCAGGCTTATCCATGCCTTTCTGTTGTGCCATTTTACATATGTGGCGGCAATGCACGTTTGGAAGAGAGTGGAAAGGGATAAGCTTAATGCGATGATTAGGAGGGGGGTAAAGAGTGCCCTGGGGCTCCCCAATTATACCCACACGGATCGTCTCCTGCAGTTGGGAATTCATAATACATTGGAGGAAATCGCGGAAGCACAAGAAAGAGCACAGGTAATTCGACTCTCTGGCTCAAAAGCAGGCAGGAGAATTCTCGCGGATATAGGTACTCCACCGGCTCAGGTTGATGCTCTGTACCAAGGGTTGACGAGAGATCAGAAGGAGAACATTATCGTCTCGCCTGTCCCGAGGAACATGCATCCCCAGCGAAATGTAGGCAGGAGGAGAGCGCGAGCTCTGGCCCTTCTCCGCGACGTTGAGGGTCTCCAAGGGGGTGGCTGCTTCGTAGACGCGGCACAATATGACGGCAACAGTGGCAGGTTTACGGTAGTTGCAATTAACCACCAGGGGGTTACCATTAATGCGGCGTCGGTATACGCCCAAACTGCTAATGCAGCCGAGCAGGTTGCCATCGCCATGGCTCTCCTCGATGAAAATCACGAAAATATATATAGTGATTCTAGGGCGGCCATTCGCGCTTTCACTGTTGGTGCTGTGTGTAAAGAGGCCAAAGCAATACTCGGTGAGAGGTCAATTAGAACTCATACCCTTACATGGTTCCCTGCTCATATGGGCTCCATGGTAGGGGGGATTATCAATCTCAATGAGCTGGCCCACTCCAGGGCGCGAGGGTTAACTATCCGCGGCCATGGAGGACTTCTGGGTCAACCTGGAGGATTGGTAAATAGGGATCAACCGACCACGTACAATGAAATTACTTTACATTTCGCTATGAGTAGGAGAGTCTTCCCGCCTCCAGCTCGGAAGTTAAACAGAGCGCAGGCTTTGACACTGAGATTGCTGCAAACTGAAACATATCCTAACCCTGCCTTTCTGCACAAGATTTATCCTGATGTTTACTTAACTAACTCATGTACGAAATGTGGCGGTTTAGCCACCTTACACCACATGCTCTGGGAGTGCCCCTCGGTACGTGGCACTGATACAGCATCGGCCAGCAAGTGGGGCTCCGCTCTGAGGAGTCCGGACATTCAGTCACAACTTTGGGCTGTCCAGAGGGCCCACGATGCGGCGGTAGGTCTCGGCCTGACTGTCCCGTCGTGGGAGCGGCCCGCCGCGTGCTAAGGCACACGCCTCCGGACTTTGTTAATAAAGTTATTCCAATCCAATCCAATTAGCATAGTTCTGTATGTGGTCAAGTGCTTCGCGATCGCAAATAGTCATTGTTTACGTCTTCGGTGTCTGCATTTTCAAAAACGTTTTCCTTGATGCGTAAAGGTCTTGAAAACTCAGTTCTATCTTTGTGGAGCTCGTACTCGTTCACTGCATTGGTTGTGGGGCAAAATGTAAGCAGACCTTGAGCACACCTATATCGACTGGACGTAAGCTTTGTCATATGTCTACCACTTCACTACCGCGTTCTGGGTGTTGTACTGGGGCAGCGCCTCCTCTCGCTGGGGTTGCGGAGGTTTCTGCCGTGTTCATAGAATTATTCAGGGCAGAGTTCGTAGCATAATTTTCGTTGCGCTTTTCATTAATAATAGTAATTATATGTGGGCTTTAACGGCCCAAAACCACGATATATTTATGAGGGTCGCCCCATTTGAGGGGTCCGGGAATTTATACCACCTGGGGTTCCTTAACCTGCACCTAGATCTAAGTACACGGGCCTGAAAACATGTCCGCCTCCATCAAAAATGCAGCCGCCGCGGCCGGGATATGCGCTTTTCCTTGATCAGCAATTTATCGTCTGCATGTTCTACATATTGGCCACGTTCTAATATATCTTCTCCAAATAGTTTAATGCTATTAAGTTCGTTGGCTGTGAAAGTAGCCTGATTTCCGCAATCTGTTTTTTAATACCCAATAAGAGACAGTGATGCCCTCTCTAAAACACTGTTCCATTTCGCTAATAAGTTAGGCGGTAGCGTACGCAGAGCACATCTGACTTTAATTTAAAGACCTATTGGAATTTTCATTTCTTTAATGGAGATAGAGTATTTCTTCAAATGCATTCTGTAGTTTGTTTTGCGGCAGTTTACGAGATTGGAGAAAGCAACCAATTTTACTGTTGTCTGAACTGTCCTTGGTGTTTTAGTCATTTGTGTTTCAGTGGGGCAGACCTCCGGGGCACAACGTTTTCAGTTCGTGTTTTCTTACTACTCTTTCTGTAAGTGGTGAAGTCTGACCAGATGTCTGCTTGTCAATCCGTTTCTTTGCTAGCGTTCGCAGGTTTCTCTGTAAAAGAAGTGCGTGTATTTGTTGCCTCTGCTTGTTGTGTGGGTTCTGTGAGTAATGTTACTATCACGTCCACTGCCTGAGTAGATATAGATGCTTCTTGTGTCTTAACTACGGTGGGGCGTGTGTTGCAGCTAGTGCTTGTAGCATGTGGAGCGTATTGTTCTGGTTCGCGAGACACTCCGTTACATTGTGTTATGGGTGTTGTCCGTCTCGAGCGAGCAGAATATCAGGGTCCTGGTGAATTTCCGCTCGGTGTATGACATCAACGTTGTTGTGGCCATTCTCAATGTCCAGAAGAAATTCGTTGATTTACGTTCGTTAAATTTAAGTTAACTTTACGTTTAGGTTAGGAATTTCTCTCTTGCCATTGTCAGGTGGGGCTTTCTTCTGACAACCATAATTCAGCGAGACATCTACCCTCATCTCACCCCGACTCCCTTTTTTTTGATCGCGGAATACCTTTCTTTTGACTGACCCAACTCATCACTGCGGCCTCTCCCCCACCCCCACCCCCGCTTTCGCAGTTGCGCTCTACACCTCCATTGTTTGAATTGCAGGAGAGGGCACGAAGCATATATACACATGCGCCAAGAAAAACCGAGTCCGCTTGTGGAAACGTCGGCTCCCGAATTTTTTATTAATGCCATGAAGAATATTTTGGTTCGACTGCAGCTCGAGCCGTAATTTTGAACTAAGTTCACTGAGTCTTCATGGGTTTTCGTTCGTTATGCTGCGTTTCACAAGCCCAGCGTCTGATTCTGATAATACACTTAGCACTTCCGCCATAAAATAAATTCTAGTATCCATTTATAGTGTGCATGTAAGTTCATTATATCTTTTTTGGGCATAACTCCAAAAAATCGAAAGTCCAATTTTCACCAGAGTTGCTGCATCCCTTATTGTCGTTCTAAATACGCAACAATAATAAATGAGCCAAATAAACATTCATTTGGAAAAGTGGAAGTTTTATAAAAAAATTTTTCACGTTCACCTACTGTTTCGGATTTACGCTTGTATATGTAATAACGTGGCGTCCTGCTGCAATACAAGGGAAGGGGACTCCCTCTTCCTCAGCAAGCAAATATAAATCAATTGCAGCAAGGGCGTAGCCAGGGGGTAGGGTTGGAGGCTTCAACACGCCCCCCCCCCCCCCATATTTGTCAGTTTTGCTTGCGTATATATACACGCGCACATACAAACGCACGCACGAACTTACATAGAGTATGGTTGAATCCCCCTCCCCGAAAAACATTTCTGGCTACGCCCCTGAATTGCAGGTACTTGCACAGCAAGGCTACCTCCTGCACTTGATATATTATTTAGGTCTGCAAAATAAGTACACGCGCACTCCTAAAATTTTGCACGGCCCCTCCTTCGGCATGCGGCAGTGTCAGTGAGAGACCACTAAAGCACCTGTAAATAACAAACCGATTAGACAAAATGCTGTCATTTATTTCACAAAAACAAAGGTCCTGCCACGACAATAAGATTATCCTATAATGCATGCGAAAAATTGTAGGCGCGTTAGTGCGGCACAGCGGTAGCACCAGCACACCAAAAGCCGTACGACTCCAAGACGAAGGAAGACTCGGCATTGTCCCAAACGCTGCCAGCGGTGCGAGTTTACGGAGAGGCATTGCCGGGGTCTCGGAGTCGCTGAGGGAGTCGACCCCTGCAACCAGTGTGGCCTCTCAGCAGGGGCTCGTAGAAGGCGTCTTGAGGAGCATCTAGTGCTTAACGACAGCCATGGAAGACGATGCTCGGCTCAGGACCTGGTGGATATAGAGACGACAGACGGGGTGCCTTGAACGACGTCATCTCCCAATGAATGCGCTCACCCAATACGTGTCTGTCGCCGTCGCCGCTGTCCTCGTAGAGGTGTAACTTCCTGAAGACATCCGACACGACGCTGGCCCACCCACTCGCACGTCCTCCGGCTGGTCGGGGCTCTGCCTGCAGCGTCTCCAAGCCATGTTGGCTTGGACAGCACTGTTGAGCTCCTTTCCTTTGCAAACGTTTGCGCGGCCCAGAGGAGCGAGCAAACGGCGCCACTGGTCCACCTCTCACGTCGAGACGAAACAGGAGGAGTATGCGCCTGGAGTCGCCGTACCGAAGAGCGTAGGAAACTGAAGGCCTGTTGGCGTCCCTTGCGTACAGACTCTCTCCCGTCATTGCTCACGGACTAGTGCTCAAGACGTCTGAAACTCGCCTGCAAATTGCTTCTTTAAAGACGTTGTCGCCGCCTATCTCAGTTGTTGAGCGGTAGAAGCTTCCAGGCACGCGCTGTGGTTCCGTCGTCATCGTCTTCTGGATCTGACATGTCGGAGAAGCAGAAGAAAATGTTTTTTTTTTAAGTTTGCAGATGTACACGGAGTATTTTATAATAAAAGTGGCTGTCAGTTGTGTTCTCATCCTTGTTTATTCCTTCGAGTAGGCGATGGCTTGAGTTTCATGCATTATAGGTAGTCTGCGTACAAACCTTGAGTAAGCGCCTAATATACACATTTGAGCGAGCCTGTGCATGGGCTGTTATCACTTCTTAAGGAATATTGGGCAACATCTCTGTCATAATAAAAAAAAACAGTTCAAACACTTATTTAACTCTAAAGATAAACGCTGCCATTGCGACAGATGCCTCACCAGGCAAACAATATGTATTTGTACTTATCAATATCTAGGAGTCCTAACTTATTCCCAGGGGCTTTTACATTGTTTCGTGCCTGTCGTCTTCACTTCGTCCCACCTTAACGGGCCCCTAAACCTCGTCCGATAATTTTTATAACATTGCAAATAAACGCACGTCGCGTTCAGAATGCCGTCACTACCAACAATACCAAACGCGGCAGCGCTGCTAGCTGCGGGCGCCGCACAATTTCCAAGAAACAATCCCTCCTCGTCCCCGTTCCTTTCGGCATTCCTCATCCCGTGAGGTGTAGGTGCAGGCGACCATCGGACCAGTCAGTAAACACAGCACAAAAACGTGCTACTGACGACGTTACTGCCGTCGCCTATTTGTACACTGATCCGTCGCGTCTGCTGTACGTTTTTTTTGACATGACGGAGACTGGACGAAGCGTTTGACAGCACTGTGAATGATGCCTACGTTTGAACGACGCTGTACGCAGAAACGCCGGTGTGCTCGACTGGCCAGGTCCGCACGTCATTCGAGCCGAATCGAACGGAGCTTAAAGGGCCCCTAAACCACCCAGAAGTCGAAATTTAGTTGTAGTGTTGTAGTTGTGCACGGCTCGAAAACGAACACGCAGCTGTAAGAATTTTTCGAAACGGTGCCAAAATAGCGGATCTGCACGCGTTTGATGTTTCGCTCTTTCCTTCGCTCGTCGGCTCGTATCTCCTCCTGACCGTGTGTTCCAGCTCACCGCGCGAGGAGGAAAAGAAGCAAGCGGACTTATCTACGAGCGGACAAACAGGTGTTGTAGCTGACGAGCAGGCGACATGTTGACGTCACGGCGAGCGTTTAGGGCATGAGGATTCCCGAAAGGCACGGGGAGGAAGAGGGATTGTGTCAATCTGATGGTACATTCGATTGGTCGTTTTCGTGCGCTCCAGAGCGCTCTCGCGACGCGCGTCACGTTCGGCTGGTCGAAATCGAGCGCTCTGAATGCGTTCGGCCGGTTCTTTCAGAGCACCGCGCTCCATCTCAGAGCGCTCTGAGGCGCTCTCACTTGGAAGTCGGAGCGCGACCGAGATCTGGCACAACTCCGGTCACGTGAGCTTGACAATTTCCGTCTGTGCGTCATCCGCTGCGACGTTTGTAGCAGAAGTTCTGTGCGAGCGCCGTCCGTGTTCTGCAGTAAGTTCTTTCGCAACGTCAAGGACGCACACTACACGAAGCATGCCGAAGAAACGGTACGTGAAGGCTGTAGCCATGCTGTTACAGCCGCGGATGTTATGGGCTCAGGGCAGATGCTTTACGCTTTTTAGGCGTATCCATAAACACTTTAGTATTGTCAGTGATGCCAGTTACCTTCCTCGACAGACACCAGCAGTTCTTGCGCCTGCGTTTCAGCGTATGCACCGCTTCTGCCACTGGCCCATGCAGGTCCGCCAAACAAACCGACCGAACGACCCGCCATGTTTCTTTAACTTTACAACACGAACGGAACGAGACCAGACGAAACTACTAGCCACCATAAAGCAAGTGGCTTGGCGCATCAGCTGCAAAAAAAAAGAAAACCAAAGTACAATACTTCGTTTTTTCCTATATAGTTTATCAGCAGGTTAGCAGTTTCGCTAGTCTCGAATTACGTACTTACGCTTTCGGCTTCTGGTTGCTCTAGCGAGACGCTGTACGTTCGGTTTGGACAAGCTGTCTCTGTTTCCGATCTCGAGCTTCCCAGGTGTCGTTGAAATCTGAGTCAGAGCGTGGCGGCGCCCAGTCGAATGTATCATAAAAGCCACAATATAGAACCACTGCGCTAAAAACGTCGTAAACATGTTTCGGTGGTTGAGCCCATTTTGCTTCTTCATAATATTGACAAAGCTCGCCTTCGAGTACAGCCAGACGAAAATGTTGAAGTATTGCTGTCTGAAATGGGCCTTTTAGTGGAAACATTGATGCTCATTTCTGGGAATATGTTAACCCTTTCAGCCCTGAATTTTTTATTTTAGTCGGATACTTTTTTCGTGCGTGTTTTCTTAATAGATAGAATCTCACCAGACCAAAAACGAAAAATTAACCCAGTGGTGCAAGTATTAATGGATTTACAGACATTGCATCAAATTAGGTATTCAGAGCTCAGCGGTTGTGAAATGAAAAAAATGGCCTCCTTTTTTCTGCTACTCACTAGAGTACACAAAATGTGAACCACGTTTATTTTTCAGTGTGATACTCATTGAAACAGCTTCGGTACGTCGACCCGAAAATGGCGCTTAACCGCCTCAGCGTACTCGCCTCGGCAGCATCCACGACTACGGTCAAGCTTCTTCTTCTTTGTGGCGCCCAGCCCCACAAGACTGCAACACTTGTGGTGTTGATCGCAGTGGGGATCATTGAAGAATTGCTACCCCAAGAATCAGCAGTTTTGGTTTCGTTCCCGAGGTGCTTGGGGAACTTTTGTGCAGTGTCGTCAATTGACGACGCCAGGACCGAAAGGGTCAACATTCCTAGGTATTGATAAGTATAAATACATATTCTTTGCCTGGTGAGGCACATGTCGCAATGGCAGCTTTTACCTTTAGAGTTAAGTAAGTGTTTGAACTACTTTTGTTCATTGTGACAGAGATGTTGCGCAATATTGGATAAGAAGTTATAACAGCCAATCTACATATCGCTCAAATGTGTATATTAGGCGCTTACTCAAGGTTTCTCCGCAGACTACCTATAATGCATCAAACTGAAGCCATTGCCTACACGAAGCCATAACAAAGGATCAGAACGCGACTGACAACCATTTTTATTATAAAAAGCTACGTGTATATCTCCAAAGTTTAAAAAAACATTTTCCTTCTTCGACATCCCAGATCCAGAAGACGATGACGACGGAACCACAGCGCGCGCCTGGAAGCTTATTCCGCTCAACTGCGGAGATGGGTGGTGACAACGCCTTGCAAGAAGCAATTTCCATGCAAGTTTTAGACATCTTGCGCCCCTGTCAGCGAGCTATGATGGGGAAGAGTCTGTACGCAAGGCACGTCAACAGGCCTTCGGTTGCACACGCTCTTCGGTACGGCGAATCCAGGCGAAAACTCATCATGTCTCGACTCGACGCAAGAGGTGGACCAGTTGGGCCGTTTGCTTGCTCCTCTGGGCCGCGCAAACGTCTGCAAATGCGAGGAGCTCAACAGTGCTGCCGAAGCCAACAGGGTTTGCAGACGCTTCAGGCAGCGCCACGACCAGCCGGAGGACGTGGGTGGGCCAGTGTCTTGTCTGATGTCTTCCGGAAGTTACACCTGCACAGCGGCGAGGGCGACAGCGAAAGAGATGTATTGGGTGAGGGCATTCTTATGGAGATGACTTCATTCAAGCCACCCCGTCGGCCGTCTCTGGGCCCACGAGGTCTTGAGCCGAGCATCGTTTTCCTTAGCTGTCGCCATGGACTACATGGTCCTAAAGACGCCTTCTACGGGCCGTTGCTGAGTGGCCGCACTGGTTGCAGTGGTCGACTCTCTCAGCAACTCCGAGACCCCGGCGATGCCTCTCTGTAAACTCGCACTGCTGGCAGCGTTCTGCACAATGCCGAGGCCTCCTTGGTCTTGGAATCGTGTGGCCTTGGCGTGCTGGTGCTACCGCCGTGCCGCACCATCGTACCTACTATATTTTCATGTACTATACGATAATCTTATTGCCGTTGCAGAGCGTTTGCTTTTTGTAATGTTTAACTTCATTTTCTATCTATATGAAATAAAGGACAGCACTTTGTCTAATCGGTGTGGTATTTATAGGCGCTTGCATGGTCTCTCACTGAGGTTGCCGCATGCCGAAGGAGGGGTCGTGCACAATTTTAGGAGTGCACGTGCACTTATTTTCCAGACCAAAAATAATATAAGTGCAGGAGTTAGCCTTGCTGTGCAAGTACGTGCAGTTGCTTTATATGCCTTTCGCGCGCGAGAAAAGTGATCCAATGCGCTTATTCTCTTCTTGAGCCGCGATCGCCAGCTGCCCTCGCAAGCTTTCGCTCCCACATAGAGCGTACGACGCGTGGGACTTAGTTATCGCCCATTACTTGATACGGAAGCACAGGGCGATGGCGACCACAAAAATGTGTCTCAAGTAACGCTATAATCGCTATCGCAATATAGGTGTAAAGGGCCTGCAAAAAAAAAGCATAGTTGATAGCACCATTTTTTAGTAGAAGCCCATGGAGAATAACTGTCTCCGTTCAGGGAGGAAAACTGCTTTCAGATAAAAAAAAGAGTCACAGTTTCGCCGCAAAGGCGAAGCAATGAATGTGATAGCAACAAATTGTAGTGTAACACGAAGTGAGGCTGGCAGCTAACTCTTTTGTATCCGATCTCGCGTAACTACAAAACGCTGGTTTAAGAGAATACGGCCGCTCCAGGGAGCGATGCTCTACGCATAGTCACTTCGCGTTGAGAGCGCAGCACGTAGAAGGGTATACGAGCCGCCCGCTGTGATGGCTTTCGAGATAGCGCACGGGCCAGCGATCGAAGTTCAAATTCAAATTTCAAAGTTGCTCTCGCGCAGCACTCTCCCCCCCCCCCCCCTCGCGTCTTCGCGTCTTTTTTCATGCTCGTTAAAGGGCCACTAAAGAGCAACACGATTTTTCTTGCATTAGTAAAGTAGTCTTCCACGATACTCAAAACACCACGCTGGCTGCGAGAAGGCGCTTCATAAGCGAGAAAAGGCGCAAAAAGAAAATACAGGTGGCGACGCCACCTTGGAATTCCCGCACCATTTGCCGTGACGTCACATATTTTTGACGGCGCCTGCTTGGGCCTACGTAGTTCTTAATCGGTTAAATCGAAGTACATTGTCCTTTGAGGGGGCCAGAGACATGACATAACGAGTTTGTGGAAATTTCGTCGAGCTAGTGGCGCTAAAGTACGTTAAATGCTCTTTGAAATATTTTACGTCACGAATTGCAATGTTCGGCGCGAAATTTAAAAATGAAACTTTGAACTTGGTTTTTTCCTCTAATAATAAATCTATGGTGGTGAAATAAGCTACACAAGAGTTCTCCGAGCACACTTTATCAATCTAAACCAATTCATTGTTTCTCTTTAGTGCCCCATTAAAGATGGATGGGCGTATCCTGTCGGCTTCGACGGCAGGCCTTCCGAGCGAGGTGATGTTATCGCATGCACCCTTCGAGCGACGGAAACGGGACGACTAGTTTGATGTCTGCTTCGGCTGCGTTCGTTGCCCCCGCTCGCGCGCTTTTAGCCGGTGTAGAACATATGATGCGCGGGGGGATTTTATCAATTTGGACTTCACACCGGAAGAACATGACGGCGACGGCGACGGCAACGGCAAAAACCCGTCGAGACTGTCCATATAATTGCGACCGCAATAAAAACGCTGAGAGGGTCCTTCATTCATTCCCCTACGACTACTCGAAGGCGTAAGCCATCCATTGTGGCTATATGATCATCGTCATAATAATAATCACCAACGGAGGTTTAGTGATCAATTAGATAACTGCAAACTTCTTTGATGCTCCGGCTGCTGCTGATGAATCAGAATAGACTGGCAGATTTCAACCACCCTATCGTTACGCAATTCACATGGTGCGACGCCTTGTGCACTTCTAAGCTTCTGCCACGATATTTTACATCTGTCAACCTGACTCCTTGCCAGACATGAGGACTCTATAGGGTGTTTGTCCAACGCTGTTTCAAGCACTGACGTGCCTCTGTGGGAGAATACATGAGTGCCATGCAAAAAAAAGGCAGGAGTCAGGGGAAGATGGAAACTCGCGATGAATTATTCTAAACAGGGTGTGTGTGCTGCAGCCGACGTTTTGACAGGCGGGCTTGTCTTCTTCAAGGCAGCCACCGCTTTCCTTAAAGGCCAACACCGGCGATTTTTTGGCCATGTCAAAGTAATGGTGCTTTTATGTTCCTGAGACGCTCCTGTTACGGGTCCGATAGCAGAAATACTCGGCAAATTGGAGAATCATTTTAAATAAGCAAAAAAGCGCAACACCGAAACCGAAACCCCACCGAGTGTACTGTCTACGCAGGACGTAGACGTTAGGGAGTTTTAGCTTGTAACGTATACTTCTTTACGTTACCGTTACCGGATTACGTTTACCGTTTTACCGGAACTCGAGTTGTAGAAAAGTTTTTTTAGCTGCCCAAACGTAAACCTTTACGTTTGCGCAAATCACTAAATGGTGATGATACCAGCATTTAAACTACATTTAATTTAGATAATATTGAATTACGCTGCAGCAAAATCATTAGAGAGGTTTTTAGCGTGTGCAGTATCCCGTTATAAGCGAAGGGGTGTAGCAATACTAGGTTACCGGGCGATGGTGTCGACATCTTGTGACGCTTCTCGCAACCACAATCATGAACACGTTTGTTTTCGCTGTTCTTGAGGGGAAAAATGATTAAAAAGTTAACTCATTCGTAATAATACCGCTGCAAGGCATTTACATTGGGAGTAGAATGCCCGATGATTCTGCAATAACAATTTTGTGCTCGCCTGGTACACCTTGGCCCCGCTAGATGGTGGCACCTATCCAGCCTGTCAGCGTCTTTAGGCCTCTCACGTTTGCGGATTCGGTATTCTACGTCTCTCTAGCCTCGGTAATCCGGCTGAAATAAGGTGATCGTAAGTGGCGCTCGCACTTCGGCTTATGACTCGGCGGCTGGAGTCTCCGCGAAGCGGATATCGCGAGTAGCCACGAACGAAGGTGGATTTGCGAGATAGGGCCGTAAACGTAAAGCCTATCCGGCGAGTAGTTTACGTTCCGTAAACCCTTACGTTCCGTAACGTTCGCGCATGCGCAGATTCCATCCGGTATCCGGTAACACGGTAACGTAAAGAAGTATACGTTACAAGCTAAAACTCCCTGTTGTTACGAACGAACCGGAAGTCGTGCAAGGCATGCCGGTCACGCCGGCGCGGAGTATGAAAACTGTGACAGCCGGGACGACCAGCGAAGCGCCGGCCAAACCAACGCTGCCTGTCGCCTTGTGCACAGCAGACGCTCGCTGTAGCGGCCGAACCGCCGAAGTTAGCGGTGCCCTCGGCTGCGTCACTTCCGCCGCCTACCCAATAATGACATCACAGACGCAATGTTGCCAATAATTGTGGGAAGCCAGGAAGGCGTTTGCAGACAATCTTTAAAATCCATTTGCAAACAATCTGCGCATGTCTCAAGCCTGTAAATTGGCATAAATGACGGAAACGCGCAAAGGAACGTACCCAGCGAAGTTCATTGAGATCCATCGACCTCGAAAAATCGCCGGAGTTGGCCTTTAACGCCTGCGTGCATATGCTTCGTATTCCATCCTCCGATTCAAACGGAGGAGGGGAGGACAACTAGGAAAGCTGGGGTGGGGGTGGAGAAGAGGCCGCCATGACGAATAGGGTGAGTGAAATATAAACAGGTATTCCGTGACAAAAAAGAAGGCGGGGGGAATGCCAGACGTTTAGCTGAGTTATGGTTGTCAGAATTATGGTTGTCATTGGACATCGGATCAAATTATGATAACTTGGACACAATCTTAACATTCGTGACGTTTGCTCACAGCACCGCTGTCCAACTAACTACCGGATATTCACCTTTCGATCTCGTCTGACGTCATGCGCCGACATTCACCATCGACGCCTCTTTCTTCAATGTACCAAAGGAAAACCTCCGCAACTATACCAGACCATTTCGCCACTAGGCTTGATGAATCTCGACAGCGTGCTCGCCTGAACACCAAGGCTAGTCAACAAGGCCGCAAGTGGCGTTACGACAGCTCTCATCGCGACTTCACCTTCAGTCCTAGAGATGAAATACTACTTGGCACACTTCATCGTACTCCCGGATTGTGTGAGAAGTTTTAATCGCACTTCCTTGGACCGTACGTTCTTCGTGTGCAGACATCGCCAGTGAACTCTCTTGTCACCCCCGTCGAGGGTTCCTCGGAACGTCGTTACCATGCTTCTGAAATAGATCACGTTTTGCGTCTTAAGCCATTCGTTCGGCGTACCTTTCCCGCCTAAATGGCGACCGGGCTGGCCGCTCGTGTGCGCGGGAAAAATAATTGTGAGCATTATTTACGCGCTTCATCTTCGCATAGTACATACTCATCATTACCGCTTGGGTTTGGGCTGTAGAGCTCATACTAGAGACATTAAAGAAGTCTTGAGGGTTCTGAACCTTGCTTCACGATATTAAGGCCCTTGTAGAAGGTGTTGGCAGTGTCTGATCATCGCTGAACTATCACTTAGTGTTGCCACGGAATGTCACTCAGTGATCATTTTTCTGCGTAAGGTGGAATGTTTGAGTGATTTCTAAAGCGAATACATATTTCTTTCCAATTGATGTACTTGCACTCAAACATCTGAATTTGGCTATCAATATCATCTTAAGCAGCGCAACGAAAACGCTACAACAGAAAGGAAGACCAATACAAACGCACTGACAACTGATATTATTGAAGCCGTTCCACAGGTTTATATATCTACAAGCTGCACAGGCGCACCGTCAAATGGACCAATAGAGATAAGCGAACAGGACATTATGAAGCAAGGCGCAAGGCTGAAGTAAGCGAAACAAAACAACTGCTCATGAATCCTTAAAATAAGTTTTATCGGGAAAGCAAGTCAGCAATGCGTAAACGACACATCGATTACGCTTTACAATGCAGAAGTGCAATTTATTTCATGCATGGTTTGATAACGTCATGTTTGATTATCTCCGTAATTGGTCGTTCTGATGGTGCGCCTGCCCAGCTTGTGGATATATAAACATGCGGATATGCCTTCGATAACATCGGTTGTCAGTTTGTGCCTCTGTTCGCCTTCCTTTCTGTTGCGCCGTTTTCTTATTTACGATTATATTGATGTCCAAACACCAACTCATCCAACATTCATCCCTTTTGAACTGAGTTTGCCCAAGACGAGAGATCGCTAATACTTGGAAACCTGACCTGGTATACACGATTTTACGGTAAGACATATGGGCACCGCTACATTTCGTTGTTAAACGAATTTTTTTCTTATTTTTGTATCTCGTGACGTGAACTGATAAGGCGAGGAAACTTCGAATGCACTAACCCGAGTGTTTTCGTGTGTATACATCCACCGTAGCACTGTTCGTTTTGTTGTTAAATATACAAAACGATAAGGTTAGCAGCTCAATATGGCGGAACCGAAACCCATCCGTAATGTAGTCTATATTGAAAGAAAACGCAATTTGCTCATAATAGTTACTCACATAATTCTCACATAATAGTTACTCACATAATTCTCACTGCGCCGTTAACACATAGATACCTACGCATTCTTGACATGATGATGATTAGTCAACTTTTATTGTGCCACGTTGAGGATCGTGCACTTAGGAACAACGCGATTACATGTACAGCATATGCTCGCGAACTTAGACGACAACGGTAAGGCGTAAATATTACGTAGCTATACTGGGATCACATCCCCAGCAGCCAAAACATTCTCTTTTGACTACTTTCTCAACAGTAATGATAACATAAGTCGGCGTTTTATCCCTAAATTGACTCCCGAAAATTCCTTGATAATACGAAAAATCTCCAGGTTGTATTTTCTTATATCTTTAATTAGGCTAATTCACCTTCAACAAAGTCTAAACATAGTTCTTTACTTGATGAAGTTCTTGTTATTATTGTTAGCGAATAAGAAAAAGCATAATAGCAGTGATTTCAGCTCTTTTTTCATTGTACATCGTTATGTACAAAGTCATTATACATAACAAGTTTACAGACGGCGCCAGTTGTTGCAGATACTAACCGACTTGCCCGGTTGTCATTGCGCTTTGACTGAAGGTGTCTCTGGCGTACATATCAGTGGGCGACTCGATTGCAAGGTGCGGCGCTTTTTCTGTGCTTGGAGCTTGCGAGGTGGCGCTCGATTTTCGATTTTCCACCTTCGCAATGAACGTTTCACGATAGTAGGAATACAAGGGCTTTTTTATTGACTGAAAACCACCTTCGGTACTTTAAATTTGCATCCCATTTTGCCAAATCTTTTAGTGATTACTCTCGCTCTCTTTCTACTCGTCTCACATAGCTCAATGGACCCTGCTCCATCCAGAATTTGCCATTTGACATGGAGTAACTTCACACGGTGAACCAAGGAAGGGAAATTTTAGACTCGTTTTTTTGTTAGACATAATAATTATGAGAACTAACAGACAATGATGCAAGTTTTCTTGCAAGTTACTTTTCATCCACTTCACTTTCTTCACATTTATATGAAAATTACTACAAATAACATGCATTTTCCTTGGCATTATTGCCTGTTAGTTCTCATTATATTCACACGGTGAAGGCACAAGGCAAGCGTGAACTGGCACGTTTTTTTCCTGCAGTGCAAGGTGAAATGGCACTTTGTTTCACGGCGTAGCCGTCACTCACGGCGCCAAAGTTTATGCGCTTATCTTGTCTAAACACCCAAGATGGCAAAGTTTCGTTTTTGTTACAACGCACCGCTTCAGGCGGTACAACTAAATTGTGGCGTCCCAACTTCTGTCGCCCTCTCTCGGCCCAGCAGAACGCCAACGCTTTTTTAAAGTGAAAACCAGAAAGTAGTTTTACGGTCTTTTCACTTGTAAATGCGTGTTTACTCTGTAATGCCAATCACTATGCCACGTAACGTCGCATTCCCCGAGGCTCACAAAAATCCCTATATTTAACCAGAAAGGCGCCAAATTCCCAAAAGAGCGAAACAACCCTAGATCAAGGAATAAATCCCTAGGATAGGTATCACGACGTCTGAAGCACATGTTGCTTTCTCTCAATATCGAACTCTTCAAAAACATGTTACAGCAGATTTTATAAGCACACGTCACCTAGAAAGAGTAGTTGAGCATTTCAGAACAGTTTCAGCGGAGCAGTTTTCGCAATAAAGCATTAGTCAGGCAAAACGGTTAGTCGTCTCACCCGTTCACAAGTGGAACGTTTATTCCTAACGAGTGAACATTGGATGCTTTTCTCATTCATTCTTGTGAAAATATGCGCGGAAGACTCTTTCGCCTGTCTGCAAGAAAAAGTACCGCAATGTAGTAAATGTAAGTGGTTGCTTAATGATGAAATTTAAAAGCAGGAGTGAAAAACGAAAAAAATCAACACGAAAGTGTTTTATGCCGTGGTCCACCAAGACATTTCGGTCACGTATGTAACGTCAGTAAAATGCACACCAACACATGAAAAATAAAACAGAAGAGAAATGGCACCTTCGACTGGTCGGTTTGAAGCGCTCTAGCGCGAACACGCATGCGGCATCGCGTACGTATTTTCGAAAGGGAGCGTACGCCTCGCGTTCGGCTGGTTTTTTTCAATCGCTCTCCTCCCTAGTCAAGCGGTCATAACTGCCACGAGCCCTTTCGACGGATCTGTGCAAGCACTTCCGGTCACGTGATCACAAACAGCGCGGTGGTCACGTCAGCGTCATATGAAAAAATGGCGTCTGGTACCTGGGCAATTTTGTCAACATGTCAAAGAGCCTGTTTTTGTCACCTCCATTGCCGAGTTGATGTCATCTCCTTTGCCGATTTACTCGGAGACCAGCGGCCAAAGCTATAGGACAGCGATGAGACGACTTCAGCCGTGCCTGCGAGCAGAAATTTGCTTGTTGATGGCTTGTCGCATCCACGAGTCCGCCATTTTGCTTGAAAAGGGGTGGGGAGCTTCGACTAGGCTTCGACACGGACTCGACTAGAAGACGAATTTTTGCCCCAGACGCGCTGATGCTCCTGTGCTGGCTTCCTCCAACAGCGAGTGTCACCTTCGGATGGCGTGTTTATCATCTGCTGTAGAGTGCGAGCAACTCCGGATCCTCTGAGTCGGAGGGCGGAGGGGACCAGTCGAAGGTACAAAAAGTTTGATTGAACTGGACGACCTGGGGGTCGAAACCACGAAGTCATGGTTCGCAAGTATTAGCGCTGCGCGCTCTACCCAATGCGCGGCAGACGCTTACGCACGAACGCTTCACAAACGCGCCATATATCTCTCACATCTTCTCCCTCTCATAGTGACCTTTGTTAGCGGGGCGGTGTCGCTGTCTGGGAAAGGTGAAGTGAACTACTGAATTATGACAGTAACAATTAAGCGCCGACAGGGAATGCTTCGGAAGCTTTAGCGGAACGGTTGCATTACTGTGGAAACTATACGGTCGGTGCAATACGATCGGCTCCGTCACGACGCAGTACGTGATTTGCCTTTGCATCGTGTTGGCCTGTGACGCCTCGTCGAACGAGTAGTGCAACTTACACATGCACCAACGGTGTTTTTCCGGCGCCTACTGCTCCGAGAGCGATAACATCGACTAATAAAAGTGCTTCAATAAACGGCACAGAAAGGCAATGACGTAGACGAGCGAATGTCGCATAGTGAGAGCTTTGGTGCGGGCAGAGACATATGCCAGAGGGAAGCGGCTCAAGCTACGACTCAAGCTACGAACTCTGCGTCTCGCGGTTCTGAAGCGCTGTGTGGTACATGCCTGTGCACAGGAGTAGGTTACCCTATTACTGGAGAGCGCACGCTTTGGCGTTTGCCTCTTCAAAGCACGACGCGTAATATGAGGGCATATTGTCACGTGGTCGTGATTTCGACGAAGTGGGACCTAAAATATCAAAGTCGGTCCAGCGAATGTTTGGAACTCCTCGGTTACGTCAATAGTTAACGCTACAAGAACGTGCTGATTCCCTTCAGAAGTGATTGACTTTCGAGCTGACCCACGTTGACAGTTAAGAAACAGAAGCCACCGTAGAGGATAGAGTAATAATAATATCTGGGGTTTAACGTCCCAAAACCACCATATGATTATGAGAGACGCCGTAGTGGAGGGCTCCGGAAATTTCGACCACCTGGTGTTCTTTAACGTGCACCCAAATCTAAGTACACGGGCCTCAAACATTTTCGCCTCCATCGAAAATGCAGCCGCCGCGGAGGATAGAGTCCCGTCAGAGCCAATCTTATAGAAATCGTTATGAAGATAATCTAAAACCGTGACTTTCTGGCATTGAGAAACACCTTCGCAGCTATCTGAAGTGACGGGTGAGGAACGGATGCATATAAAACGGCCTGCTAACCAGCTTTGGTGAATCGGTTATATGTGAAGCTGTTATGTCAAAGACAACCGCAATTGTATATTAAAAATTTTGGAACTCTCGAAGGCGTTTTCGGAAGACCTCGACCCGCGGGTCAAATTGCGACATTGTCAATGTGGCGCTTGTGACAATATGAAAGTTCGATGAAGTATAGTTTCAACTAGGGCAGATAAATCTATATTTTAAATGATAGACGTAATTACTTCCAGTGGTTTTAACTATAACGTCATCAGGAAGGTGTTTGTAGGTCTTACATCTTGGACGAGAAGAAGTTGTCATGTGGGGAGTGGAATAATGGTTTACTTTTGCATGCACTGAGATATTCTTAAAGTTCCTATTGCGGCGATACAGGAACTTTCGTACTTCGGGAGACGCTATTCTAAGGCCTTCCTTGCTTGCCGATATTGGATAATACTTGCGGAGGATATCATTTATGTTTGCGAGTGCATTTCAGTATTTGGTTATAAATGCTAGCGGCTGGTTGAGCTGTGCTATGGGAGCTATTTTAGCTAGTGTTGATTTCCTATCCAGTTGAGATGCTTCGTTGTACACGTTGTTTAGAGTGTCGTGGGGGTAATATCTTTCAAGCAACGTATCATTTAGGTTGCTTAAGTGGTGAATGTAGTCACCATCGTAGCCACAGATCCTTCTTATAAGCCTCCCCTGTCCTGCAAATATACATTGTTTGCAGTATCGCGGGTGATTACTAGTGTAGTTTAGGTATCGTTGACTGTTTGTTGTTTTTAGGGGCGAAGCTCCTTAAGGCGGCACCCGTTCGTCCCTCGTAGTCGTAGTCGTAGTCCGTAACCAGTCTTACGCTTTGACCTCCAAGGTGGTGCCGGTGGGAGATTTTTCCTGTGCGTTGTTGAACAATAAAAAATTCGCAGCGGTAGCTAAAAGCCGACTTCTTCTGTCTCTCATTCCCATTAGCAGCCATTCTTTACCTCCAAGGTAGTGCCTGGTGAGATTTCTCCTGTGCGTGATTAATCAATAACAATTTTTTTCAAAACACTGTTGATTGATGAAATAAACCAACGAAAGACGCCAGATGTTTTGTAAAAGCAAAACAGAAGAACGCCAGATGTTTCTAAAGCAAGAGGAAAAGACGCCAGCTGCTTAACGAAAGACGCCAGATGTTTTCTAAAGCAATGGTTTTCTAAACAATGAAAATTCACAGCGTACATGTAAAATTAAAGTGAGCTGCAAGTCGTCATAACTCATCGAACCTTTAGTATAAACGCGCCCTATCTGACGTCGGTGATGATGTACTGGGCAGAATTCACGGAAGATTCACGTTTTACCGATGAACCTCCGCAGCTTCGCCCACTCATCATCATTCACTCCGTGGATATGCTGTGATTTTTTTCTGTAGAATTTTCGTGTATTAATGGATACCGTATAGCCTAGAAAATTATTTCACTGCAAGAATCAATCGTGGTAAATTTAATACTAGGGTGAAACTTGTTACAATGGTCAATGAATACGTTTAGTCCACTTATGTCATGTTCCTATTTATTACATATGCCGTCTTATGTACCGTAGATAGGTGCAAGGCGTTACCGGAGATGATTTCAACAGCTGCGATTCTATCTGTCCCATAAAATTGGGAAGAATCTAGAAGCGGCCTGCTTGCTTCTTTTTTAGGCATCAAGAACAGGTGCTCGGAGGGTGTGATTAGTTCCCTTGCTAGAAAATCTCTTATCGCATGTTGTATGCAATTACCGTGGTCTTGACGTGGGGTGGAAGTAAATTTTCGGTTGTGGGTATTGCTGCTGAGGTACCTGACAGCTTCGTTTTTTTTTTTTTTTCACTCGGCCGAAATACGATACTGCCAACCTTGTCCGCCAATTTCATAACAATGCCCTGTCTATTCGAGAGTTGTTTCAATAAGTCGTGTTCTCCATAAGTTAAGGCTTTCGGCTTTCGACTCTGTCTAGTTGTGCTGAGTGTTTCCCTTGAGACTGCTTTCAAGTATTGGTCTAACACTTGGCATTGTTCTGTATGTGGTGCTCAAGTGCTTCGCGGTCGCACATAGTCATTGTTTTCTTCTTCTGTGTCTGCCTTATCAAAAAAAGAATTCATTGATGCGTAAGGATCTTGAAAACTCAGTTATATCTTTGTGGAGCTCTTACTCGTTCACTGAATTGTTTGTGGGACACAATGTAAGGCCGCGCTTGAGCAGACCTATATCGACTGGACGTAAGATTTGTGATATATCTACCACCTCACTACCGCGTTCTGGGTGCTGTACTGGGGTTCAAGAGCTTTCTGCTTGTTCATCGAATTATTCTGGGCAGAGTTCGTAGCATGATTTTCGGGGCGCTTTCCATTAATAATAATAATATCTGGGGTTTAATGTCCCAAAACCATGATATCATTATGAGAGATGCCGTAGTGGAGGGCTCTGGGAAATTTCGGCCACCTGGGGTTCTTTAACCTGCACCTAGATCTAAGTACACGAGCCTCAACCATTGAAAATGCAGCCGCTGTGACCTGGAGATGCGTTTTCCTTGATCAGCAATCTATCGTCTCTACGTTCTACATATTGGCCACGTTCTGAAGTATCCTCTCCAAATGGCTTAATGCTATTAAGTTGCTTGGCTATGAAAGAAAGCTGATTTCCACAATGCTTATTTTAAAATATCCATTAATGACAGTGATACACATTCTAAAACACTGTTCCAATTCGCTAAAAAGTTAGGCGATAGGGTACCCAGAGCCCATATAATTTTATTTTAAGTCCTATCGGAATTTTCCTTTCCTTGATACAGATAGAGTGTTTCTTCAAATGCATTCTGCAGTTCAGTTTGTTTTACGACGAGTTTACGAGATTGGGGAAAACAACGAATTTTATTCTTGCCTGCACTCTCCTTGGCGTTTTAATCATTTGTGTTTCAGTCGGAAAGACGTCGAGGTACGTTTTCAGTTCGTGTTTTCTTACTACTCTTTGTGTTAGTGGTGAGGTCTGACCAGATGTGTGCTTGTGAATTCGTTTGTTTGCTAGCGTTCGCAGGTGTTTCTCTAAAAGAAGTGCGTGTATTTGTTGCCTCTGCTTGTTGTGTGCGTTCTCTTAGTGGTGCTACTATCACGTCCCCCGTCTGAGTAGATATAGATGCTTCTTGTGTCTTAGCTACGGTGGGGCGTATGTTGCAGCTACTGCTTGTGAATGTGGAGCGCATTGTTCTGGTTCGTGAGACGCTCCGTTACATTGTGTTATTGACTGCGTCTGTTTAAATTTATTCCCGATTCTGTACTTGATGCTCCTGCAGATTACGTCGACGCCTGAAAAGTTAGGGTGTTGTCCATCTCGAGCGAGCCGAATGTCAGGGTCCTGGTGAATTTCCGCGTGGTGTATGTCATCAAAGATTTTGTGGGCACGTTCAATGTCCAGAAGAAATTCGTTAAATTTACGTTGGTTAAATTTAAGCTAACTTTACGTTTACATTAGGAATTTCTAACCTACCATTGTCAGGTGGTGGTTCCTTCTGACAGCCATAATTCAGCGAAATGTCTTCCCACCGTCCCACCCCGCCTTCCTTCTTTTTGTTTGCGGAAAACCTCTTTCCTTTTGACTAACCCAACTCGTGACTAAGGCCTCTTCCCCGCCCCCACCCACACTTTCTCAGTCGCACTCTCCACCTCCATTGTTTGAATTGGAGGTGAGGGTACGAAGCATATAAACACTAGCGTCAAGGAAAGCCAAGTCCGCTTCTCGAAACGTCGGCTCCCACACACACCCCTCTTTACGAATGTTTTATGAATGCCATGTAGAATACCATGGCTGAATTACAGCTCGAGCCGTAATTTTGAACTAACTTCAATGACTCCATATGGGCTTTTGTACGCCATGCCGCGTTTCAGAAACCCAGCGTCTGATAAGACATTTCAGACTTCCGCCATAAAAGAAATTCTAGAATCGATTTATATTGTGCATGCATGTTCATTATATATATTTTGGGCATAGCTCCACAAAATTGAAAGTGCAATTTTCACCGCAGTCACTGCATCACTTGTTGTCGTTCTAACCACGCACCAATATTTATAGGGCCCCCTATACTTTTATTTAGAACAGTGGAACGAGTCGTCGCAAAGCGTTCTGGGAAGTTTTATGAAGTAAATTTTGCGCCTTTGTCAAATGTTTCGAATTTACGCTTTTATAAGTAACAACGTGGCGTTTTGCTGCACTAGAAGGCAAGGGGACTCTATCTTCCTGTGCATGCGGATATAAACCAATTGCAGTTACTTGCGCAGCAAGGCTACCTCCTGAACTTGATATATTATTTAATTAGGTCTGCAATATAAGTACACGAACACTCCTAAAATTACACACGACCCCTCCTTCGGCATGCAGCAATCTGAGTGAGAGACCACGCAACTGCTTATAAATAACACACCAATTAGAGAAAATGTTGTCATTTATTTTATATAGATAGAAAATGAAGTTAAAATTTACAAAAGGCAAAAGTTCCCCAACGACGACAAGATTATCGTATAATACATGAAAAAATAGTAGGTGCGTTGGTGATGCGCGGCGGTAGCACCAGCACGCCAAGGCCACTCTTCTCCAAGACGGAGGAGGCCTCGGCAGTGACCAAAACGCTGCCAGCAGTCCGAGTTTACGGAGAGGCATAGCCGGGATCTCGGAGTCCGTGAGGGAGTCGACCCCTGCAACCAGTGTGACCTCTCAGCAACGGCTCGTAGCAGGCGTCTTGAGGAGCATGTAGTCCATAACGACAGCCATGGAAGGCGATGTTCAGCTCAGGACCTGATGGACCCAGAGACGGCCGACGGGGTGGCTTGAACGACGTCAACGCCCAATGACTGCGCTCACCCAATACGTGTCTGTCGCCGTCGC